>NC_133650.1:136876320-137176320 GCF_009905375.1 Apium graveolens | reverse complement strand
TGTACAAACTGGATATCAAAACTAGCATGCTCTGGAAAACAATATCATATGTATTGTGCTGTGTAAAAAAAATACCAGAGTTCAATTTTAGCATGCTATTATCTTTTCCAAAATCACTGTCCCATTACAAGAACCATAAATCATCTGTCCCGTTACTGGGACCACCAAAACCGTTTGTTCTATTACAGGAACCACTAAACCAAAATCATACATATAATTGGACGAATCCGAGGGACAGCTGATCAGTCTATCCCACCACAATTTATTCCGGAACTCAGAGACTAGCTAGGTTTCTATCATGCTGGACTAAGCGGTCTAAATAGGGCGCGCAACCGACCTAGTCTCTTATGCAACCATGTTGGGCCGTTACGGGCCTCTTACGCAGCCATCCACTATCTGATCTATTTTTATCCAGTTTTCAAAATTAATTACACCTATCTCTTTTTAAACAATTATTTCACAGCACACATTCTAAAATCTTTTCAATTTAATCACAATCTAGAGATAGTCATTTTCAGAAGTTACTTTTTCCCCAAAACATCAGTTAATAGAAAATATTTAAATACGGGGAATACGTAACTTAAAACATTTTGTTCCAGTACGTAATTTAAATCCATAATCATTCATAAATACTAAACTATAAAGATTTGTACATATCCGGCTGTCCGAATAAATTTCACCGATTAAAATTATTGCTCGCATATATTATAATTTAACATCATAAATTTTAGTCAATAATTCCCTACAGAAAAAGGGAATTAAAATTAAAAATTGTAATAACCAAGTTCAACTGCACATACTGGCCCCAACCAGAAGCCCAATAATAGGATCCAACCGCGAGGCCCAAACAGAGAAGCGCCGTCGCAGAACACAGAAACACGGCCAGCCAAACAATGGCCGAACAACACACACAACCACACTCTGCACAATCCACACACACATGCACAGTACATACACATACACACACTTCACACACACATATAATACACACACATAATCACATAATACACACACATAATCACACAGTGCACATAATCGAGCACCACCACCCACCACCGCCACCATAACGGAGAACCGGCGGCAACAGGCGGCCGAAAATGGGAAAGAAATGGCGGAAAAATAACCGAAAATAGGTGTTATAGGAATTACCGAAAAAGAAGCAAACGGAGATGAGAGGGAACAGAGATAGAGAAATTGCGAGATAGGACAGAGAGAGAAGACAACAAGAATGGGAGAGGAACCAAGTACAGGGGGTGGGGGTAATGGTTTATTATTATATTTTTAACAGATGTTGCAATTAGGCACAGGCAAGTAACACGTGTCTTCTGCTGTGATACAAAATAGACACGTAGTCTTTAAGATTAATACGTGGGTTGTTTTGTGGCTCGATTTGTCCCAAAATTGGAAATTAACGAACTAAGGTGCACGCAAAATAGTTTTATAAAATTACGAAAATAATCTTAAAATGTCACAAATATCCCGAAGTTTGTAAAAACATAGATTTTGAAATTTTAAAATAATTTTCGAAATGCAATTTATACCCGCATTTAGCCAAAAAATGAAACCATGTGCGGGTAAGTTTGATCCCGAAAAACTCTAAAATAATTTTAAATATCTCAGAATATTATGAACTTAATAAAATATGAGTTTCATAATTTTTGAAAAATCCTGGAATTAAACATAGATTTTACAAATAAACACAATCAGAAAATTATTGAAAAATAAATAATTAACAAAATATTGATTTATAAATTTTATAAAATCCCAAAAATAATTATTGAAATTATAAAATCATAAATACAATTTTAAAGACAATCCAAATATTTTTGAAAATAATTTTGTCATAAAATCACTTCTAAAAGTGAAACAAAAATAATATGGTGCAACAATTAATAATACAAACAATCCACGCAACCCAATAATCACATATAAATAATAATAAATAAAACACAGAGATCAAAATCAATATAAAATTCTTTATTTAATTAATTACGCAATAATTACACATTTAAATATTACAAAAATATACGAGTCGTTATATCCTTCCCCCCCTTAAAAAGATTCTGTCCTCAGAATCTTAACTAATTAAACAAGTGAGGATATTTGTCAAGTATATCTGACTCTAACTTCCATGTAGACTCTTCTCCCCTAGGGTTTCTCCAAAGTACTTTAACTATACGGATAGATTTATTCCTAAGTATACGCTCTTTACGATCTAATATCTGGATTGGCCGCTCCACATAGGACAAATCTGATTGAAGTTCGATCAGTTCATACTCAATTACTTGATTCAAATCAGGGATATATGGCTTCAACATGGATATGTGGAACACATTATGAATATGCTGTAACTGTGGCGGTATTGCTATCTCGTACCTTGGGCTCAACTTACCTTTCTTCCCAAATCGAGCCAATCCTTTCCATGGTGATACTTTCAACAATACCAATGATCCTATCTCAAAGTTCATATCCTTCCGATATAAATCTGCATTCTTCCTCTGCCTATCATGAGCGGCTTCCAATCTTTTTCGAATCAATGCCACTGCATTTCTAGTCTGCTGCACTAACTCAGGTCCTAATACTTTTTTTCTCCTACTTCGTCCCAATACAAGGGTGATCGGCATTTTCGTCCATATAAGGCTTCGTAGGGTGGCATTCCGATGCTAGCATGGTAGCTGTTGTTATAAGAAAACTCAATTAACGGTAGATGATCATCCTAGTTTCCCTTGAAATCCAAAGCACAGACCCTTAACATATATTCTATTGTCTGAATCGTTCTCTCACTTTGGCCATCAGTCTGAGGATGATAAGCAGTGCTCATATTTAACTTAATTCCTAAACACTCTTGAAATTTGGTCCAAAATCTTGAGTTGAATCTTGGGTCTCGATCTAATACGATGGACACGGGAACTCCATGCTTGGTTACTATTTCATCCAAATACATTTTAACCAACCTTTCCAAAGAATATCTCTCGTTGATAGGGATGAAATGTGCTGACTTGGTCAATCTGACGATGATTACCCAAGTAGCATCATAATTCGACTTTGTCTTTGGTAATCCTACGATAAAATCCATGGCAATCTCTTCCCATTTCCACTGTGGAATCTCCAAAGGTTACAATAATCCACTGGGCCTTTGATGTTCTGCCTTTACCGTATGACATAGATGACATTTGCCGACCCAATCCGCAATCTTATTCTTCATTCCTGGCCACCAGAATTTCTTCTTTAAGTCTTGATAGATTTTGGTACTCCCCGGGTGGATAGAGAACCTAGAATTATGAGCTTCTCGCAGGATCTCATTCTTCAATTCAGTCACATTGGGGATCCATATTCTTGTAGAAAATCTGAACGTACCTTTGCTATCTTTTTGAGTACAAACTTCTTCTCCCGTTAAATCATCCAATCCTTTATTCATAACTTCCTCTTAAAACTTTCTTATTCTTTCCATCAATTCTGGTCGAAAGGTTTTTTCATACAAATACTCTTTGTTGCTTTCAGGAATTCGAACTTCAATTTCCAGTTTCTCCAACTCCCTTGCGAGTCCTTCAGAAACCTTGATCTCATTTAATCTTTCCTTCTTGCTTAAGGCATTTGTTACCACGTTAGCTTTTCCTGGGTGATAGTTGATGGAACAATCATAATCCTTGATCAGCTCCAACCATCTTCGTTGTCTCATATTTAAGTCCTTCTGGGTGAATATATACTTTAAGCTTTTATGATCCGTATAGATGTCACACTTCTCTCCGTATAAGTAATGCCTCCACAGCTTTAACGTGAATACTATCACTGCCAATTCCAAGTCATGCACTGGATACTTCTGCTCATGGGGTTTTAACTGCCTGGACGCATACACGATAACCTTATCATGTTGCATTAACACACAACCTAATCCTTTCAGAGAGGCATCACTTTAGATCATGAAATTCCCTATCTCATCTGGTAATGCTAACACTGGTGTTGTCACTAATCTCTTTTCAGCTCTTGGAAACTTTCCTCACATTTCTCAGTCCAAACAAATCTTTCATTTTTCCTGGTCAGCTTGGTCAAAGGAGTTGCAATCTTGGCAAAGTCCTTCACAAATCTTCGGTAATAACCTGCAATCCAAGAAAACTTCAAACTTTCGTCGGAGTCTTCGGCTGTTCCCATCTGGATACAGCTTCAATCTTCACGGGATCCACTTTAATACCATCCTTAACCACTATATGACCCAAAAACTGAACTTTCTCCAACCAAAATTCACATTTCGAAAACTTAGCGTATAACTACTTTTCCCTCAGCCTTTATAGAGCAATCCTTAGATGTTCGGCATGGTCATCTGTGGTCTTTGAATAGATGAGGATGTCATCAATAAATACAATAACAAATTTATCCAGATACTATTTATACAATCGGTTCATTAAATTCCTTAAAAGTTGCTGGTACATTAGTCAATCCAAACGACATCACTAAGAACTCGTAATGGCCATACCTGGTTCGAAATGCAGTCTTCGGTATATCTTCAGGCTTAATCTTCAATTGGTGATAGCCTGATCTTAAATCAATCTTCGAAAAACAACATGCTCCTTTAAGCTGGTCAGACAAATCATCAATCCTAGGTAGGGTGTACTTATTCTTGATGGTTAACTTGTTCAGTTCTCGATAATCAATACACAATCTCATGCTTCCGTCCTTCTTTTTCACAAATAACACTGGTGCGCCCCACGGGGATACACTTGGTCTAATTACTCCTTTATCCAAAAGTTCCTAAAGTTGTTTAGCTAGTTATTTCATTTCCACCGAGGCCATACGATAGGGAGCCTTTGAAACTAGTTCTGCTCCTAGAATCAGGTCGATTAAAAACTCAATCACACGATCAGGTGCTAATTCTGGTAGCTCTTCTGGAAAAACATCTGGAAATTCATTAAATACTAGAATCTCATCCAAATTGGGTGCCTTCTTCTCAGTGTCCACGACATGGACTAAGTATGCCTCACATCCTTGTCTCAACACCTTTCTTGTTTCCATTACCGAGAGGAATTTCTTTTCCTGCTTATGTCATTGGTAAGTTACCCTAACATTATATTCTGTATACAACAATTTTTTTTTCTTACAATCAATATTTGCCTTATGCTGGGACAACCAATCCATTCCTAGAATCACATCGAATTCTCCTAGCTCAAAGGGTATTAGGTCCACTGAAAAGAAACGCTCACAGATTTCTAATTGACACCTAGGGCAAAATTGGCTTACTGGAACTTTATCTTGGTTGGCCACTTCTATAGTCAAGGGCTCAGCTAAATATTCCGACATCAAATCCATATTACTTACACATTCTTTAGATATAAAAGACTTAGACGCTCCTGAGTCAGATAAAACTTTAACAGGCACGAAATTTAGAGAAAGCGTACCTGCAACTACATCCGAATCCTGAGCATTAGATCTCTTGGCCATCTTGAAGGTTCTGGCTTTTGCTGTGCTGGTTGTGAAAGAAATATTTCATAAGTCCAATCATGTATTAGGATTTAGGAATAACTTTTTATGTAATCTGTTTTGATTTCATTGATATTAATAAAAGACTTGTTTTGTTTTTATTACGGGCTCTATCTATTTAAGTGTTTAAATAAGATATACCATAGTTTAGAGTAAAGCTTTTTATGGATTATGATGAGATCATAATAGTGAGACCTAAAAGATGATAACTCTAAACTTAAATAGTTCCTGGTCGTAGGATTACTAACTGGTAATTAATAATCCGCAAAGATCGGTACATAATATGCTTGCTTTATTATGAAGGATGTCTGTTCTCATAGACATTTGTGTGGTGACACTATAGCTAGTATGTAGGTGCTTATTATGGAATAAGTTCACTGAACATGACTCGCACAGCTGAACAACTGATGGAGTTCACGCACGTGTCAGCAGTTGTTCACATAGTGATAGTTGTACAAGTATCCTTAGACTTGAGGTCATCATATTCATATTGTGTACACTGAACTATGCTTTGGTTTAGTTCTTAGTCTCCAAGGACAATTATTAGGGCTCTACTGGGTATAGGAATTTGTACACGAAGATAGTGTATGATCAATAAAGGATCTACCCCTTCCAGTGAAGGAAGCGAATGTTCAAGGCTGATCCACTTATGCTAGTTCAGGAATCTCTGGCCAGAGTAAATGAAATTAGAAAGGAGTTTCTAATTTGCATAGAACTACACATAGTAAATGGTAAGCAAGTGATTGAATTAGATAGGCTTGACACGAGATCCATGCCTTGTATTTAATCGGGACATTGTAGGGTAGAAGGAGTTTATTGTACGGTAACTATTCACTGAATAGGTTCTTGGTATTCTAAGCAGTGAATTCATATTATCCGGATAGTCGCGATATGCTGAGAAGTATCCCTCACGATGTAGAATAAATGTGATTAATTAATTAATCATATTTAATAAATTAGAGAATTTATATAAATAATGATAAAATAGTTTTATTATTATTTATTTCTACTACCGGCTTAATATTGAACCTACAGGGTCACATCATAAAAAGAGAATGATTTAATGGTGGAGGAATTAATTAATAATGGCTAATAATTATTTATTTATGAAATAAATAATTAATTGGCAAATTTAATAATTGATTAAATGAGATTTAATTGATTATAAATTAATTAAGAAAAGTTCTTAATATTATTAATTAAGGATTTAATTTTTGGAAATTAAATCAAGAGAGAGAATTATTTCTAAAGTGTTTAAAAAAAGGATTAATAATTAAAAGGTGTTTTAATTATTAATGAGAATAATAAATGGGATAATAATAATAATATTTATGGGAAAATTTCAGCTAAAAATTTTGCCTATAAATATACTATTATAGACCCTATTTTTATTCGAACCCCAAAACCCAAAAAAATTTGGAAAACCCAATTCTCTCCACCTCCTTCCTCCTCATTAACATCGTTTTCTTGGTGGATACCGGTGGAGTGCTTCACACTTTTCACACTTGAGGAGCAACTGCTAAGGATCTCTGATCATTGTCTCCGAATTATTTTTAAAGGTTAGATCTGATGCCTACATTTTTTTACCACGATTTATATGCTTTTATTTGGATTTTATATGTGTAAAAGTGTTTTGTCATGCCCCGCTGCGTTTAAAATCCAACAGTGGTATCAGAGCTTAGGTTGTATGCATATAGATCTGTGGTAAAAATTTCAGAATTTTATATGCTTGTATGAATTAATTATAATTTTTGCAAGTTATATCATGGATTAATTTTGTCTGATGAGAAATCGTTTCTCAGAATAATTTTGAATGTTGATCTGGGTTCTACAAGAGTTGTAGATCGTCTGGATATTTTTTTCATAATTTTATGATGTATAGATTTTTTATTATGAATTTTTGAAGTTCTTGTAATTAAATTCGTAATTAAATAAGTATAAATATATGTATATATAGTATATATATATATGTTTGTATTGTCTGTGTTGCTGTACATCTGTTGTACTGTTTGTTGCTGCACGGAAAAGCAAAGCAAGAAGACAGACATGGCAGAGAGAATGTCAGGCGCGCGCGGGGTTCGAGGAAAGCAACGGCGGCTGCTGAAAAAGAAAAAAAAATATATATATATAAGGGTGTCGCGCAGGAATGCGTTAGACCCTGTGGTGCATTCACGGAATGCGTTACACCTTTTAATTGGTTGAAAGGGTTGTAACGCATCACCGGAATGCGTTACAGGGCTTGTAACGCGTTCCTGTAATGCGTTACAGCCCGACTGTCCATATTAAAATTGATTTTCTGGGAGTTTCGTAACTCCGTTTTGGGCGTGCAATATACCGTTGGATTTGTTTTTCCGAGATGGATCTAATGGAGTGATCAATTTTAGTTTATATAAAAGTTTTGAACTGTTTATATTTCCGGAAGTGTTTTAAAGCTGTTTCTAACTGTTTTAACTGCTTTTAAATGCTTCATGTGATACATAGAGATGTATAATGCTTAGACTAATGTGCTAGATGATATAACATGCCTACCTTGATGTTTATTCATGTTTATATATGTGATATATGCTTAGTTTATCATGCGATGATAGATTTAGGTGAACTTAAATGAACATAAGGCGTTTGTTAGACAACCTAGTATAGTGAAATTGTTTCATAACCTTAATAATAATATTATGAATACAATCATGAGATTTTTGTGTTTATGAAACATGTAATTGAATATGAATTTTTGATATGAGAGAAAGGATGATTCTGTCAATAACAAATTTCTATCTGTAAGAAAGGGTTATTAAGTGACGCCTCTTGATAATGCTCCACCCGATCTGGGAATCATCTGATTATTGATTATTGATTTGAAATATTTAATTTAAAAGGAAGAATCTCTTTATAATATGATTATGATTGTAACATAATATAATCCCTCTAAAATTAAATAATATCAAGTAGTAATTGGCCAATGATACAACGGGCTTGTGTCGGTCATAGCCTTCCAACATGATAGAAATGTAGTTCTTATTTTTGAATCATTGTCGGTTCGTGCTACAGCCGAGGGCTTTGATTTCGAAATAAGAAATACTTTTCTATTACATAGAGATGTGTAGATTGAATAAGAATCTAAAGGTCGGTACGTGCTACAGCCGTGGGCCTTTAGGGACTGATTCAACTGTACGGAATGTTGGGTTAGACTTGACTTAGAATATTGAGTTTGTCGTGCCACAGCCGTGACTCAATTATTCAAGAGGCTAAAGTTTGATTAGGGAATAACATAAGATGTAATTGACAAGAGTTGTCTGCCTATTGAACATTACATGGCGGTTCGTGCTACAGCCGGGGTTGTGTAATGGAATGTAGGATCCCTATTCCCACTAGCATTATGAATGCTTAATTTTTCACGTAAGGGGTTGAATAAATTAGATAAACTAGTGGGAGCCACTTATGAATAAAGACCCGATTCATAAAGTATTTTAAAATGAAATCGAATATTTGCTAAGTGTTGTTATGTGTTTATCATTTACAGATTTACAATATACATTATGTCTTCTGCACTATCACTCATGAGCATACTGGATGCTCACAAATTGACTGTCCTAATTATGCTGACTGGCTTCGAAACTTGAGAATTGTTCTCAGGATTGAGAAGCTGGAATACGTGATTGACTCACCTAAGCCTACTGAACCTGATAGTGATGCACATAATGATGAACATGTTGTGTATCGTAAGTGGGTAGATGATGCAAATGTTGCTCAATGCATCATGCTAGCTTCCATGAACATTGAGCTACAGAAGCAACATGAGCATATGGATGCTCACACTATCCTCATGCATCTACAAGAGTTGTATGATGTGGTGGGGAGGACAGCTCGATATGAGATATCGAAGGAGTTGTTCGGTTGTAGGATGTCTGAGGGATCATCTGTAAATGACCATGTACTTAAGATGATCAATTTGATTGAACGTCTTGGACAACTTGGTTTTGCCATGGATGGGGAGCTGAGCCAAGACTTGGTCTTGCAATCGCTTCCGAGTTCGTTCTCGCAGTTTGTTGTGAACTTTCACATGAATAAGTTGGATGTCAGCCTGCCTGAACTCCACAACATGTTGAAGACTGCGGAATCGAATTTTCCCCCTAAGAAGAGTTCTATTCTTCTAATTGGTGAAGGTTCCAATCCTAAGAAAAGGAAGAGGAACCCTTCCAAGAAGAAGAAAGTAGGTGAAGAAAAGCCGGTTCCACCAAAAGCTGAAGACCCCGAGAGCAAAGTTGTTTGCTTTCACTGTAACAAGGTGGGGCACTGGAAGAGTAACTGCAAGGTTTACCTTGCAGAATTGAAGAAGAAGAAGGGTAGTGAGACTGCCGCTTCTGATTCAGGTATGTTCATGATAGAAGTGAATATGTCATTAAGCCAAATTTCTACTTGGGTATTAGATACCGCCTGTGGTTCTCAAATCTGCAATTTGTTGCAGAGACCAAGGAGAAGTAGGACTCTTGAGGAAGAGGAGGTGATTCTACTGATGGGAAATGGAGCAAGAGTTGCTGCTGAAGATGTAGAATCATTTCATTTACATATGCCTACGGGCGAGACTATTGTTTTAAATAATTGTTATTTTGTTCCCTCGATTGTGAGGAATATTATTCTCATGTTAGACTTGGCTGGATTTTCATTTATTATTGAGAATAATGAATGTTCTATTCTTAGAGATAATATTCTTTATGGACGTGGTACTTTAAATAATGGTCTGTATAAATGTGACATAATTTACTTCAGATTGAACAAACTAATAAAAGAAAAGGGATGATGAAAATCTCACTTCATTGTGGCACTGCAGTCTCCATTTAGTAGACATGGAGAGAGGGCTGCAAATTTGCTAGGAATGGTACACACAGATGTATGTGGACCAATGTCTATGCAAGCCATGGGTGGATTTTCATACTTCATTACTTTCATAGATGATAGATCTGGATTCGGATATGTGTTTGATGAAACACAAGTCTGAGGCCTTTGAAAAGTTCAAAGAATATAAGTATGAAGTGGAGAAACAACCAAACATAATATTATAACTCTTCGATCAGATCAAGGTGGTGAATACTTTAATGGAGTGTTTCTAGATTATCTCAAAGTAAATGGTATAGTCTCTCAGTGGACTCCTCCAGATTGGTATCTGAAAGGAGAAATCGAACTTTGTTAGACATAGTTCGGTCCATGATGAGCTATGCAAATCTTCCAGTATTCCTATGGGGTTATGCATTGGAAACCTCAGCATATTTACTGAATATGGTGCCTTCCAAAATCTGTTCCTCAAACTCCGTATGAGATATGGAAAGAAAGGAAACCGAGTCTTAAACACGTTAAGATTCGGGGATGTCCAGCTTATGTCAAGAAAGTTGACCCAGATAAGCTGGAATATCGATCCGTAAAATGTAGTTTTGTGGGATATCCTAAAGAGATTTTAGGGTATTACTTTTGCACCGATCATCGGGTGTTTGTCTCCAGACATGCTACCTTCTTGGAAAAGGAGTTTATCCTTGAAGGAAACAGTGGAAGCAAAACTGAACTTGATGAAGTTCAAGAAGCACAAACTACTACGGATCAAGTGGAAACACCTGTTCTGACTGAACAACCTTTTGTGGAACAGCCCATTCATAGATCAGGGAGAGTGTCTTGCCAACCTGAGAGGTATTATGGCCTTGTCATTGAGAATGACAATGAGTTGTCGATCATTGATGATGACGACCCTGTAACCTATAATGAGGCTATGAGTAGTGTTGACTCAGAGAAATGGCATAGTGCCATGAAATCCGGAATGGAATCTATGTATACGGTATACAAAAGATAGATTATAGCAGATGGCCAGGTGGAGACCTATAAGGCCAGGCTTTTGGGAAAAGGATTCAGACAAAGGCAATGGATTGACTTTGATGAAACCTTTTACCTGTAGCCCTGTTATAATCAGTTCGGATTTTGCTTGCGATTGCTGCTTACTACGACAATGAGATCTGGCATATAGCCAGATGGTTTTCTTTCCAAGAGAAATGAAAACCTAGTGTGTAAGCTGCTGCGAACCATATGTGGTTTAAAGCAAGCTTCTCGAAAGATGGAACATTCGTTTTGATGAGACAATCAAAGAGTTTAATTTTATCAAAAACGAAGATGAACCATGCGTCTACAAAAGGGTTAGTGGGAGCGCGGTAACATTTCTTGTATTGTATTGAAATAGAGTTAACACACATAACAACATAGCAGACCCACTCACAAAGCTACTTTCTGAAAGTCACTTTGATCGTCATAAAGACTAGATGGGTATTAGATACCAGAGTGATTGGCTTTAGTACAAGTGGGAGATTGAAAGGAATATGTCCTAAGTCCAATCATGTATTAGGATTTAGGATTAACTTTTTATGTAATCTGTTTTGATTTCATTGATATTAATAAAAGACTTGTTTTGTTTTTATTACGGGCTCTATCTATTTAAGTGTTTAAATAAGATATACCATAGTTTAGAGTAAAGCTTTTTATGGATTATGATGAGATCATAATAGTGAGACCTAAAAGATGATAACTCTAAACTTAAATAGTTCCTGGTCATAGGATTACTAACTGGTAATTAATAATCCGCAAAGATCGGTACATACTATGCTTGCTTCATTATGAAGGATGTCTGTTCTCATAGACATTTGTGTGGTGACACTATAGCTAGTATGTAGGTGCTTATTATGGAATAAGTTCACTGAACATGACTCGCACAGCTGAACAACTGATGGAGTTCACTCACGTGTCAGCAGTTGTTCACATAGTGATAGTTGTACAAGTATCCATAGACTTGAGGTCATCATAGTCATCTTGTGTACACTGAACTATGCTTTGGTTTAGTTCTTAGTCTCCGGGGACAATTATTAGGGCTCTACTGGGTATAGGAATTTGTACACGAAGATAGTGTATGATCAACAAAGGATCTACCCCTTCCAGTGAAGGAAGCGAATGTTCAAGGCTGATCCACTTATGCTAGTTCAGGAATCTCTGGCCAGAGTAAATGAAATTAGAAAGGAGTTTCTAATTTGCATAGAACTACGCATAGTAAATGGTAAGCAAGTGATTCAATTAGATAGGCTTGACACGAGATCCATGCCTTGTATTTAATCGGGACATTGTAGGGTAGAAGGAGTTTATTGTACGGTAACTATTCACTGAATAGGTTCTTGGTATTCTAAGCAGTGAATTCATATTATCCGGATAGTCGCCATATGCTGAGAAGTATCCCTCACGATGTAGAATAAATATGATTAATTAATTAATCATATTTAATAAATTAGAGAATTTATATAAATAATGATAAAATAGTTTTATTATTATTTATTTCTACTACCGGCTTAATATTGAACCTACAGGGTCACACCATAAAAAGAGAATGATTTAATGGTGGAGGAATTAATTAATAATGGCTAATAATTATTTATTTATGAAATAAATAATTAATTGGAAAATTTAATAATTGATTAAATGAGATTTAATTGATTATAAATTAATTAAGAAAAGTTCTTAATATTATTAATTAAGGATTTAATTTTTGGAAATTAAATCAAGAGAGAGAATTATTTCTAAAGTGTTTAGAAAAAAGGATTAATAATTAAAAGGTGTTTTAATTATTAATGAGAATAATAAATGGGATAATAATAATAATATTTATGGGAAAATTTCAGCTGAAAATTTTGCCTATAAATATACTATTATAGACCCTATTTTTCTTCGAACCCCAAAACTCAAAAAAGTTTGGAAAACCCAATTCTCTCCACCTCCTTCCTCCTCCTTAACATCGTTTTCTTGGTGGATACCGGTGGAGTGCTTCACACTTGAGGAGCAACTGCTAAGGATCTCTGATCGTTGTCTCCGAATTATTTTTAAAGGTTAGATCTGATCCCTACATTTTTTTACCACGATTTATATGCTTTTATTTGGATTTTATATGTGTAAAAGTATTTTGCCATGCCCCCGCTGCGTTTAAAATCCAACAGGTTGCCGGTCCTTGAGATTCACTACCTCGTACACTACCCTGAGTAGCCATCTTGTAGTTTCTGGAAATGTGCCCAACCTTACCATACTTAAAGCAGGTGATTCTCAGGTTCCCTGAGTTACATTCTGACGTATAATGACCCTTTTATCATATTTAAAGCACTGAACATCCTTCATGCATTGACCACTATGCTTTCTACCTCATGATTTACATTCCACAATTATCCTGGTTGACTGAACTGGGGTAGAGGTAACTGAGGTGACACTGGAACTTGTCTGAGTAAAGCCTTGCCTCCTAAATCTCTTGTTCCTATTCCGGCCAAACTTCCTTGGGAACTTCTGACTAGAGTCTTCTCGATCTGCCTTATCAACACCACTTTCAAACTTCCTCTTCTTATCACTTTTCTCCTTGGAGGCCAACTTCTGATCACTTTCAATCACTAGGGCGACTTGAACTACAGAGGTATACGTCTTGAGCTGTAAAGCCACCACTCCACTACGAACCTCAGGTTTCAATCCTTGCTAAAACCTTCTAGCTTTCTGAATCTCGATATTCACATATCAAACCTTGGCGCAGAAAATCTAGTAATCCATCCATGGCTGGGCCCCCATCAAAGTTCCTGCTAGAGGAATTGGACGGAATATTCTTCTTGGGAGGCATTCTCCTAAAACACAACAAAAAGGTTTTATATGAAAATTGTGCCCCCGGGTAGCAACATTTTTATGCATCAGGAGAATGCTGTCACAATTAAATATTCCCTTCCTTGTTCACATGGGATTCATCCACGATGCATAACTAAATTTAACAAAACCAACAACAAATACAACAATAACAGTAACAGTAATAACAACAGTGCAACAAAAATAAAACCAATAACAACAGTATAATAGAAAGAACGATAGTACAAAAACAGTACAAATCCATCCAACAACTACAGTACAACACTCGAAATAAACTGAATACACAACAAAATTGGCTGTCATAGAAGCCTTTGCCTAATACAAGCTACAGCAACATAATGTACATACATAAAGAAAACACCTACAGAACTCCTACAAACCAACTCTGAGCTTTGTATCTCACTGTAGCAACTTTGATCTAGCCACTTCCACTACCACCGATAGACCGTAACTCAAATACCTACCAGTTCACGAGATCCTGATACTGAACAGCTCTAAACTCGAAGCTAATGAAATGGTCAACGGTCCGGGCTCGCTCAACAGCAGCCTGAGTCAAGGATCGCACTCTCTCCTGAACATCGGGTGAAGGAGCAGGGATACCCTGAAAAGGCCCAACCGGTATCTGGTCAAGCTATGCCGCTAACCCTGGGTTTTGCTCTCGGGTCAAAGACTGGTTCACCGCTCGGTGAATATGGTAGGGGATCGGGGAAGATGGACTTGAAGGAACAGATGGAGGGACAGGTGGTCTCGAGGTGGAAGAACCGGGACCACACCCTGGAAGGATATCCCTAACAGTAGACACTAACCTTCGTACCCAACGAGAACGGGCACTAGCTCCTGACATACCTCTCGGAGCAAGTGGGGGAACTGGTGGGAGAGGCATGGGAGTCTTTTCAGCAATGACATCCAGAGTCCTCTCAGAGTCTGAATCATCTGAATCTAACCTGTTCTCCCAAGATGGAGAATTGGAAATCACTATGGGCCACTGCCAATAATATAAATATACAGGGAAGATACAACTAGGTTAAGGAAAGTCTATTAAAATATTAATAGATGTCAGGGTAATGCCGTCGGACACCTCGACTGACACTTAGGGTTGCTCCTCTAAATGACTTGCTGACTCACACTATCGGTCACACTTCCTACACCTTTCTAACTTAATCCTTAACCTAAATCAGGGGCTGACGTCACCAAAATATAACAAACTACGAATATAAATAACTAATTAAACTTTATTATATAAACATGACCCGAAACCAGGATCTGATACAGGTTCAACTATTATTTAGGTTACAACACAACATCTAATTTATTCCACAACCCGACACTCTAACTTATTATAGCAACTCATCAGACCTCAGGGTCTGATACAACTACCTCAGATGAGCCGGGATGGGAGGGGGCTGACACTCTACTCTGCCCTGGTTTTCTAGACATCTGCAATAAATAGGTACAAAATAGGTTATAAAGGGTGAGTAATCAATTGCTCAACAATACCACTATATGAATAACAAGTAAAATAGTGTATATAAAAACTGTATAGGAACAGATATCAGATCTCGTTTATGAAAACAAGTAAAACAGGTATAAACTGGATATCAAAACTAGCATGCTCTGAAAAACAATATCATCTATAGTGTGTTAGTGTAAAAACAATATTAGGGTACAATTTTAGCATGCTATTATCTTTTCCAAATTTATTGTCCCATTACAGGAACCATAAATCATCAGTCCCGTTACGGGGACCACTAAAACCGTTTGTTCCGTTATGGGAACCTTTAAACCAAAATCAGATATATAATAGGATGACTCCTAGGGATAGCTGATCAGTCTATCCCACCATTATTTATTCCGGAACTCAGAGACTAGCTAGGTCTCTATCATGCTGGACTAAGCGGTCTAAATAGGGCGCGCAACCGACCTAGCCTCTTACGGAACCATGTTGGGCCGTTATGGGCCTCTTATGCAGCCATCCACTATATGATCCATTTTTTATCCATTTTTCAAAATTAATTACACCTATCTATTTTTGAACAATTATCTCACAGCACACATTCTAAAATCTTTTTAATTTAATCACAATCTAGAGATAAGCATTTTCAGAAGTTACTTTTTCCCCAAAATATCAGTTAATAAAACATATTTAAATACGGGGAATACGTAACTTAAAATGTTCTGTTCCAGTACATAATTTAAATCCATAATCATTCATATATACTAAACTGTAAAAGATTTGTTCAGGGGTACTTGCCTTGCGAAGCTTTAAACTGACACTGACTTGGCCCTAAACCGACTTCGACTACTGGGTCCTTCGACTCGAACCTACAGAATAGAAATTACCTAGGTTAAACGACCGGTCATGCTTGAATTATCCTCACTAAGCACATTACCCAACGATACAATTCCTGACTCGCACATATATGCATAATAATAATAACATACATGTTAGATATATTTGATAATGTCATGGCTAATATGATTTATGTTTAGGTTTCAGATCTTACTTAAACAGGATAAATCAGTACTTACTGGATATCAGGACTTAAGGATATCAGTACTTATATTATCAGGAGATAATCATCAGAAGATGGATATCAGAACTTAAGTACTGAAGGACATTCAGATAAGGACAACAACTGATTAAAGGAAAGAAGATCGAGACAAACATAAGAAGAGATATGCATGAAGAAGGAATTCTATGAAGAATAGAATACTTGGAAGAAAAGATATCTGATTGATATATTTTAGGAAGCAGAATTATATTCCATATCAATTAGCGATTATCTTGTAACTGTGTCGTATATAAACACAGACATAGGGTTTACACTATAAGTGTTATCATATTCGAGAAGTTTATTCATTGTAACCCTAGTAGCTCTCGTGATATTTGTTCATCACTGAGAGGTAACAGTTCCATACTATAACAGAGTTTATTGTTTCAATAAAGTTTGTTTTCTGTTACTTGAGTTATTAAAGTTCAATTTGATTGTACTATACACTGTATTCACCCCCTCTACAGTGTTTGTGTGACCTAACAAGTGGTATCAGAGCCTATCTGTTAACGCACAAACAATTTAAGATCCAAACAAAATCATGTATGAAACAGAAACTCCAACTAAGCCCACCAAAACTGAAAAACCTCCAAAGACACAAGTTCAATGCAGATATGAGACTATTAGAGTTCCCATATTGAGACCATCTGAATATGCCATAGGGAAGGTGAGGATGACCATGTTTCTAGAAGCTACAGATCCAGAATATCTTGATAGAATCAAGGAAGGGCCTCACAAACCAACCAAGCTCGTTGTTGCAGTTGCAGGTGAAGCAGCAAAGTCTATACCAAAGGAGAAGAGTGATTACACTGCTGAAGATATCGCATCAATTGCTAAGGATGCTAAGGTACGACACTTACTGTATTGTGCTATTGATAATGTAATGTCAAACAGGGTAATAAACTGCAAGACTTTAAAGGAGATATGGGATGCTTTGGAAACAAGATGTCAAGGAACGGATACGATCAAGAAAAACAGGAAGACAATACTCACTCAAGAGTATGAACACTTTGACTCAAAGGCTAATGAGTCATTGACTGATTTATATGATAGATTTGTCAAACTCTTGAATGATTTGTCACTAGTTGATAAGGAGTATGATCTTGAAGATTCAAACCTTAAATTCCTGTTAGCTCTTCCTGAATGCTGGGATTTGAAGGCAACAACAATAAGAGACAACTACAATCTTGATGAAACAACTCTTGATGAAATTTATGGAATGCTCAAGACTCATGAACTTGAGATGGAACAAAGAAGCAAGAGGAAATGTGGAAAGTCAAGGACAGTTGCTCTTAAGGCTGAAGAAGAATCCCCCAAGGCAGCTACCTCAAAGAAAGACAAGGGTAAAGCTCTTTTCAGAAAGTTTGATACTGAGTCGTCAAGTTCTGAAAGTGATGATGACTCATCTGAAAGTCTGCCTGAGACGGATGCTGATGAATAGATGATGAAGCTGTGTGCTCTTATGGTGAAAGGGATCACAAAGATTGCATACAGGAAGTTCAGGAAGGGAAAGAAGTTTTCCAGGAAAGGCACAAGTTCTAATAAGAAGAATTTCAGAAAATCTGAAGGAAGAGGAGGAAAGTCTAACAGAGGATATTATACAAATGTCAAATGCTACAACTGTGGTGAGAAAGGCCACATATCTCCTGATTGAAAGAAAATGAAGAGTGACAAAGGCAATGCTCTTGTCACGAAGAAGAAAAGCTGGACAGACATCTCAAATTCTGAAAGTGAGGAGAATTATGCCTTGATGGCAAATGCTGATAAGGCAAGTGCTGAAAGCAGTTCTGAAGCTGCTGAATTAAAGGTACCTCAAACTACTTATGCCTTTCATACTGATGATATTAATGAGTTGAAAAGATGTCTTAAAACCATGTTCATTAGTTATAGAGATCAAACTTTAACATGTGAAAGATTAACTTCTGAAAATCTTGCTTGCAAAAAGAGGAATGATTATTTAGAAAAAGAGTTAGTCGTGTTCCATCAAACTCAGAAAGATAGAGATGATGCTTTCTATGTTAGGGATGAAGTGCTAAAAATGAATCAATCTCTAAAAACTGAGTTAGAAAAGGAAAGAGAGGTTATCAGGACTTGGACTAACTCTGGCAGAACAACTCAGAATTTGTTAAGTAGTGAAAACTGGAAAGAGGGGTTAGGTTATTGAGAGGACAAGAATGATAAAGGAACTATAGATATTAAGCATGTTGTTGTTAAAAAGCCAAAGTTAAAACCTGTTAAGTTTATAGCTGTAAAGTCTGATAATGAGAAATCAGAAGTTAAAAAGGAAGTAACTTCTGAGAAACTAAAACAGGAAAAGACAACTGAAGCAAACATAGGCTTAATAACAAAGAATCAGCTTAAGCATAAGCTGAAAGATGTTAAGAATGCAAACAAGGTAAAATCACCTAGGAAAAATAGGAATAGAAAGCAAGGTATGAATAAAAGCAATGATTATAAGCCTGTTCCTAGTGCTCCTAGGAAAACGTGTCATAACTGTGGAAGTTCTAACCATCCGGCTTCTTTTTGCAGGAAGAATAAGAACATAAACTCCTTACCTTTAAAGTCAGGAGTTAAGAGTCAGTCTGTTAGATATAAGCCACAAAATCCTTGTTTTCATTGTGGTAGTTTATGGCATTCCATTTATACTTGTAAGGAATATCATAGTTTGTACTATGATTATTATCAAATAAAACCTTCTTTAAAGAAAGTTTCCATTGTTCCTTTTAGTGTAAGTTCTGATTCAAAGTCTGATAGTGTAAATTCTGATAAGAAAAATGTTAACATAAACTCTGATGCTAAATCCGCTGTAAATGTTAACAAACTTAATAAGGCCAAAGGATCCAAGCAAGTCTGGGTCCTTAAAACTAATCATTAGTGGTCTTTGTGATTGCAGGGCAACAGGAAAAACATCCTAGTTCTGGATAGTGGATGTTCAGGACATATGACTGGAAATAAAGCCCTGCTATCAGACTTTGTGGAGAAGGCTGGCCCAAGTGTTTCTTATGGAGATGGCAACATTGGAAAAACATTGGGATATGGCAATATCAATCTTGGGAATGTCATCATTAAAGAAGTGGCTCTGGTCTCAGGACTTAAACACAATCTGCTAAGTATAAGTCAAATCTGTGACAAAGGTTATCATGTTGATTTCTTTGAAGAACACTGTGAAGTTGTAAGTAAATCTACAGGCAAAGTTGTTCTGAAAGGATTCAGGCATGGTAACATTTATGAAGCTAAGCTTTCAACAAGTACTGATGGTTTTGCAATCTGTCTGATGAGTAGAGCATCAATTGAAGAAAGCTGGAATTGGCACAAGAAACTCTCTCATTTAAATTTCAACAATATAAATGAACTAGTCAAGAAAGATCTTGTGAGAGGACTGCCAAAGTCAGTATTTGCTCCTGATGGCCTTTGTGATTCTTGTCAGAAGGCTAAACAAAGAAAATCCTCATTCAAGAGCAAGACTGAATCATCAATTCTTAAGCCTTATCACCTACTACATGTTGATCTATTTGGTCGAGTAAATGTCATGTCTATAGCAAAGAAGAAATATGCTTTGGTCATAGTGGATGAGTTCACCAGATACACATGGGTGTATTTCTTGCACACAAAAAGTGAAACTGCATCTATCTTGATTGATCATGTCAGGCAACTGGATAAATTGGTCAAAGATTCAGTAAAGATAATAAGGAGTGATAATGGTACCGAGTTCAAGAATTTGATAATGGAAGAGTTCTGCAAAAATCATGGAATCAAGCAGGAATTTTCTGCTCCTGGAACTCCACAGCAAAATGGAGTTGTTGAAAGGAAGAATAGAACTCTCATTGAAGCTGCACGTACAATGCTTGATGAAGCAAAGCTTCCAACCTATTTCTGGGCTGAAGCTGTGCAAACTGCTTGTTTTACTCAAAATGCAACAGTCATTAACAAGCAAGGAAAGACACCATATGAGATGGTGAAGAAAAAGAAGCCAAATCTGAAGTATTTTAATGTATTTGGATGCAAGTGTTTTGTTCTTAAGACTCATCCTGAACAGCTATCTAAATTTGATTTAAAAGCTGATGAAGGAATCTTTATTGGATATCCACTTTCCACAAAAGCCTTCAGAGTCTATAACTTGAGAACAAGAGTGGTCATGGAATCTATCAATGTCTCTTTTGATGATAAGAAGATTACTGGACTTGAAGATTTTATTGATCATGATCAGCTGAGATTTGAAAATGAAGACTCAAATTCTGATACTGATAATCCTGACAATCTAAGTCCTGATACTGCAAACTCTGATGGATCAAACTCTGATGTTATTGAAAATGTGGTGACTATGCCAAAGGAAGATGCACCTATGCAGGGGGAGCATACTCAAGATCTTACCACATCTCAAGAAGCATCAGAACATACATCTGGCTCTTCAAGTTCTGATTCGTCAAGTTCTGATAAGCCAAGTTCTGATAGGTCTAAAAATCTAAATTCTGAAGAATCCAACTCAGAGAGCATAGTTTCAGGGGGAGGATCAGAAAATGAAAATGAAGACAGTATGGATCATGGGGGAGCATCTAGTTCTAGAGAAAACCTTCCATCTGCAAGGAAGAGGACTAAATCACATACACCTGATTTGATAATTGGAAATCCTGATGCAGGTGTCAGAACTAGAACAGGTACTTCAAATGAATGTCTTTACAATTCTTTTCTTTCTTAGACTGAGCCAAAGAAAGTGGAAGAAGCTCTTCAAGATGCCGATTGGGTGCAAGCAATATAGGAAGAGTTAAATGAATTTGAAAGAAATAAAGTTTGGACCCTAGTACCAAGACCAAAGAACAGATCTATTATTGGTACAAAATGGGTATTCAGAAACAAAACTGATAGTGATGGCATAATTACAAGGAATAAGGCAAGGCTGGTTGCAAAAGTATATTCTCAACATGAGGGAATTGATTATGATGAAACATTTGCACCAGTTGCTAGATTAGAAGCCATAAGGATATTTTTTGCTTATGCTGCTCACAAAAAGTTTACTGTCTTTCAAATGGATGTGAAAAGTGCTTTTCTCAATGGAGAATTGGAAGAAGAAGTATATGTTGAACAACCTCCAGGATTTGTAGATTTCAAGTATCCAGATTATGTCTACAGGCTTGATAAAACACTTTATGAACTTAAGCAAGCTCCAAGAGCATGGTATGAGACTTTAGCTCAGTTTCTTCTTGAAAGTGGATTTAACAGAGGAACTATAGACAAAACACTGTTCTACCTCAACCATGGAAAGGACTTACTTCTGGTCCAGATTTATGTTGATGATATCATCTTTGGTTCTACAAATGACAGACTTTGCAAGAAGTTTGCCAAACTGATGCAGTCAAGGTATCAGATGAGTATGATGGGGGAACTTAGCTATTTTCTGGGCCTTCAAGTCAAGCAGAATGAAGAAGGCACTCTTATTTGTCAAACTAAGTACACCAGAAACTTGCTGAAGAAATTTGGAATGCAAGATTGTTCAAGGGCATCCACTCCCATGGCCACTGCAATAAAACTGGACAAGGATACTGGTAAATCAGTAGATATTACTGATTACAGAGATATGATTGGCTCTCTACTCTATCTAACTGCTAGTAGACCTGATATCATGTATGCTACCTGTCTTTGTGCAAGATTTTAAGCAGATCCAAGAGAACCTCACTTAAAAGCTGTGAAAAGAATATTCAAGTATCTTAAAGGAACAGCTGATCTGGGATTGTGGTATCCCAGAGAATCAGATTTTAAACTAATAGGTTACTCAGATGCAGATTTTGCAGGTTGCAAAATTGACAGGAAGAGCATAATGACCAAGCACATCAGCATCAGGTACCACTTCATAAGGGAACATGTGGATGAAGGTACAGTGGAATTGCACTTTGTTCCAACAGATCAACAACTAGCAGATATCTTCACAAAACCACTGTGTGAAGCTACTTTTACAAGATTAGTAAATGAACTTGGCATGGTTTCAGGTTCTTTCTCTAAATCTGCTTAGTTTTGTTCTGATGCATCAGACTTTATGATCAGTATTTACAGAAATTACTCTCTTTGTGTATTCTGTGCTTAATAGAAAATTGCTTAAGTACTGAATGTTGTCTGATGTGACTTTCTAAACTCTGACAGTGATATGACTGTTTATGTAACTATTCAATCCTATGAGGATATCTGTGCTAGATGCTGACCTAGTAGTTTTCAATACACTAGAAATCCCATGTTAGAAGTAATTATTTATGTGGAAATCCTTTGACACAAGCAAATTCTGATATTGAGCTTAGTTAAGTTTACTTTGTCTATCTTATTACTAAGTCAAAAACTAGAATACTGCTTCTCATCTGTTAAGTTCTGATGCTAGTAAATCTGTTGAATGTACTAAGTGCTTATAAACCTCATTTATCAAAAGAAAAAGAAAAAGAATCAAGGATTAAAATCAGGTACTCCTTTGAGATCTAGAGTAAAAATGTGGAAGGGACGACCCAAGTGCATTACTGGTATTAAGTAAATATGCATCAGAAAAGTAAAATATTTTCTTAGTGACTTTTCACACTCTATGATTACTAGAGAAATACTCTGATAATGGCATAAATTCTGATAAGCAGTCGTGACTCACTTACGCTGAGAAGCCACTGTACAATGGAATTTAAAAAGATGCACAAAATTAGCACAAAACAAGTGAGGTGGACTCAAGTATGAACTCATTCAATAGTAGGCCTCAGAATAATGACAGGTTTTTAGTAAAGTTTTAGTTATGCCTTATTTCTAAGATGTACTGAAGTGAATCAGACTTTACTCTTTATCTGATATTTAGCTTAATGCACACACTAAACACTCTATATAAATGATGAAAATTATTGTGGTGATCTATGTTATTTTAGATGAACAGTTTATGTATCAAATTGCATATATTCTGAGGACAAGTTCTGATTGAATGTTCTGATCATTAAGTTCTGTAGAATCTATATCAGAATTTGTGTGAGGAATTACAAAGATAGGCATTCATTTTTCGAGTTAAAAAATTATGTTCTGATGACTGTTAAGTTCTAATATAAGTCTAAGTTCTGATATTAAACTCTGATCCTTTACTTGACTTATTTGTGGATAAAATCTAAAAACAGTCTCATCTTACATCAGAATATGTTTGGGTAGAATATTAACAGTCAATATCATTAGGGATAGTGGTACACGTAATGCATAGTAATTTTTACTTGTTACTTGTGCGCATTAAACCCTGACTTACACTTCCAATGACTGTTTTTCGTCTTCCCAGTCTAGGGACACGAGGTAGAATTAATTCTACCTGTCAGCATTAAATTTCCTTGTGTCTTCTAGCATTCTCTTGCCTATATAAATGAACATTTCGCAACAGCCTACACATCAATTCTTTCCTCACACACTTACTCTCTTTTCCCTCATATACACAACATCATGGTTAACTACAATATGTTTTTAAACTATGAAACCTTCAACATGGAATTAAGCTGTGAAGCCTGGCAGCAAGAATGGCACGTCACTGCCATTCCTGATGAGATATGGGACTCAGTTCCCCAGGAGGTACTCACCCACCTCCTGTTCTTCTATATGGACTACCATCGCCATCTGGAGCGATTGGAGGAGGAAAGGCTGGAAGCTCTCCGCCAGCAAGAGCGAATCATCAGACTCGCTATTCAGTTTGTCGAGAGTAGGAAGAAGAAATAACTTATTTTCTTCTTCCTGTTTTTCTTCATCGTCAGCCTTGCCCTGCTTCTTGAGCTAGGACAAAGGCTGTTAATGTTAGGTTTAGAAGCTTAGGACAATCTTGTAAAGCTCTGATGTAATTTAAATTTCATGAATGTATTCTCTTAATATATTAATGGAATTTCTACTTTCTGTAAGTTTTTGTCTCTGAGATGTTTATAATTTAAATGCATTGATAAATCCTGATATATCCATATTCTGATTTTGATTTAAATTAAGTTCTGATCTTACAATATCAGTACTTGTTTACTTGATTTATTTTGGTCATTCTCACTCGATTTTTTTTCCAGAATATTGGTGTTGCAGTGAAAAATAATTGAATAAGTGGGAACAGTTTAAATTTTGAATTAAAATTGATTTACCTCGATTAATGGAATTACTGGGTAAGTGGAACGGTTTTTCCTTGAAAAACTGCAAGTGGGTAAGTAATGATTACTGTTTTCCCGTGCCCATTAACTATTCATTATTACTGCATGTCTGACAGGTGTCCAACGGTTATATTTTTTTTTCAAAGTATAAGTAAGACAGAGAGAGGATTTTCTAATCTTTTATTCACTTTTACACTTTATCTCTCTATTTGCTTTTACTCTCTTTCATCTCCTGACGTTGGTTTTTCATACAGACATTTTATCAAACACCTAACAGGCACTCTTAAATCTCAATTATTCTCATGACACCTAAGGATTTGATCATTGATGGAGCTAAATTTGTTCCAAATAACTATGCTACAATTCTTGATCATGCTGAAGCTCCGTCTGAGTTGCATTTTGTGCAAGATCTTCTTGCATACAGTGAAATTGGGTATGCATTGACCCAGCCTTCAACCTTTTCAAGCCAACAAGTTCTGACGTTTTGGGGGACTGGGCACTTTGATAATGGTGGTACACATGGTACTCCCAGTATTATTTTCAAAGTGGATGATTCTACACATGTGGTTACTCCTGGCATAATTCGCAAGGCACTGCATTTACCAGAAGGATGTACTTTTTCAACCCCGGAGGAATCAGCTCTTCAGGAGTTAATGGCCAGTTTGCGGTATGAGCAGAGTTTGGCTAAGCTTGGGCAGTTGAAACGGGCTCATATCAGAAATGAATGGAGCTTCTTCTTCGACTGCATCACTAAAGCTTTTGGGAATAAGTGTTCCAACTTTGATGCCATCCCTATAATGAGTCAGCACATTGGGTATGCTATCATTAACCAAACTCATTTCGATTTTGCAAATGTTGTGATAGGTTTTATTGGGGATAGGATGACAGAGGATAGGAATGTAGTTTACTTTGCTAGATTCTGTCAGCTTATATATAGTTTCTGTTGTGCTGATGAACCCCAACGTGCCAGTACCTTAACTCCACCTTTCAAAATTGTAAAACGAGCCTTTAATGACCTGGTAAATGCTGATGTTAAGAAAAAGGCGGTTAGACCTTTACAGATTCCTCAGTCTGTAAAACAGATCTTGGTAAATGCTGATCCTAAAATCTATAGATCTGTTTATTCTGATATCCAACCAACCACCACCTCCCAAACACCACAGCAGCCATCAGAACATACCACTCATACTACTCAACCTACCCTCAGAACATATCTCAAATCATATCTCTCAACTTCACAGACAGCCCAACCTTCATCCTCAGGACCTACTGTGAAGCCTTCATCCTCCAAGCCCAAGAGGATAAAGACTGTTCCTCAAACACCTCAGAAGAGAAGGAGGATTGTTTTGAGAGATGAGTCTGATAGTGAGGAACAGGTTTCTACATCAGAACCTGTTGTCAAAGTAGCTGAGAAAGTTTCTTCTCATAAGGATTCTGGAATTGGGGAATCTAAGCTTCTCAAAAGGCTTAGAAGAATGACTTCTGTTGAACCTCCCAAGGAATCCCCATCTTCAAAGAGATACAAGAAACAGAGAGCAAAAAGGCCAGTTTCAGATGATGAGGAAGCAGCACCTAAGGAAGGAGATCAGGAATCTCTGATCTCACAAGAAAAGGAATCTGCTCAAGCCCCTGCTTCTCCATTAACTTCAACTAATGAAGCAGCTACTGAAATGGCCAACACACCATCTGTGTCTCCTGTTCACAAGACTGTATCTCCTGTTGATCCAGGCACAAGTGCTGAAACTAATATCCAGAACCTGGTTGTGCCTGAGGTACTTTACTTAGAAGCTCCAACAGCAACTAATCCATCAACAACACCTGTTACTGATGCTGCTCAAACTCCAGAATTATCTACTACACCTTCTCTGCATCTAGATGATGATGATCAGAATAAAGGTGAGCATTAGGATATGGCTGTTGATCAGAACTTGGAATCAGATCAGTAATTAGAGGATGATGCTGAAGCCTCAATTGCTTCTCATACTGTTGTTTTATCAGAAGATACTAATTCTGTAAGTTCTGATGCTGCAAATGCTGGAGATACTGGTGATGCTGCTCCAAATGCAGATACTGATGAAGCAGGTCCTTCAGGACATGCACCTCAATAAATTGTTCTTAAATCTGAACTAGTTAAGAAGTTTGTCATCAGAGAAGCACCAGTGCCTTGGAGTGAAACTCCTGCAGGACAGGAGTGGACTAAGGAATGGAACTCAGTTACTAGTGTTCCATCTGCAAAGAATCTTGCTGAGCACTTGACAAAAGCTGATGAAATGTTAATTACTGATGATGTCAAAACACAGCTTAGAGTCACTGCAATTAGTACTAAACATCTACAAGGTCTCCATTCAACTACTCATGCAGAGTTACATAAGATTCAGGAATAATTAATGAAGCAAGAACAAATTCAGAAGATTGATAAGAAAAAATTCTTCCAACCTACCTTTGACAGAGTTGCTTATATTGAGAAGACTCAAGAGAAACAACAAGCTTAGATTGATGATATTCTGAAAAATCAAGCTTCTCAGCAATCTCAACTTAATGAAATCCAAGCCTCAGTGGAATGGCTTGTTTCTCTTCTCTTACCTGCTGATGCCAAAAAGGGGGAGAAAGTAATTAAGTCCAAATGAAAAACTGATAAGACACTGAAGGGGAAGGATGATGAAAAAGATGACCATGGAAACTCTGGAATGGGTAGAGGTCATAGTCAAGGTAGAGGTTTCTCATCAAGAAAAGCTGAAATCATAAGTCACGGGACAAGTTCTGATACTGGAAAAAGAATCACTTCTGCTACTGGTAAAACGATAAGTTCTAATGAACTTTTAGATCTTAATGAAGAAATGTCAAGACAGTTATTTCTTCAAGAAAATCCAGGAATGGACTTGGAGAGTTTAATGGAAGAAGAAGCTAGACTTAAATCAGAAAAAGTTAAGTCTAAATCTGAAGCTTCTGGTAAAAAGAAACTTCCAAAACTCAAAGATATTGTGATAAAAGAAAGGACAAATACTGAAGCAACCATGGCTAAATCACAACCGTAGATAGATCCAAGGTCCAAGGGTAAAGAAAAAGTTGGTGAACCTATCAAGGTTTATGTGCCTCCTGTGAATGAAAAAAATACTGATGAAGATGCAGATCTTGCTCTGACTTCAAGAAAAGTTTTTAAGACAACCTCTAACATGGCTCAAGTTGTTCAAAGTCAAGAGATAGTAAGTTTTGATATTTCAAAGAAGCAAGTAACCTCTGACATAGCTCAAATTAACTTGATATCAGAAGATAAATCAAAGACACTCCTACCAGGATTCACTAAAACAAAACAGACTCAACCTTTGAAGACTGCTGCAAGTGGTTTTGAAGCAAGAGTGGTTACTGGAAAGGAAGCAAGAGATAAAACTGGATTGGGAAGTGCTGATGAAAGAAGAATACAGAACACTACCAATAATCTAACTTCCTTAAGTGAACCAGGTATTGGAGCAACTCCTGAGAGATTGAATCAACTGGAATCTGTACAAATGGTTTACCATACCTACTTGAAAGAACACATCTTGTTGTACTTCATGACAGATGGTAGGGTTTATCATATAAGGGAAAATGCCATTCTATTGAAGT
Source organism: Apium graveolens (assembly GCF_009905375.1). Taxonomy (NCBI): domain Eukaryota; kingdom Viridiplantae; phylum Streptophyta; class Magnoliopsida; order Apiales; family Apiaceae; genus Apium; species Apium graveolens. The sequence continues at coordinate 137,147,900 of NC_133650.1, read as the reverse complement.
ATTTTGAAGAACTGGAGCATGTATTATTCTTACTTCAAGTGAATGACAAAATGACAGAAAGTGCTGCAAACTATTTGAAGAATCAGATTCAGAGATAGAAAAGGCTTTATTCTGTTAAGTCTGACAGCACATATCTTCCAAATTACAGAGATCACAAGGGTGATATAGTTGAAATGAAGCTCAACACTGCTAAGATTATAACTACCTTTCTGGGTTACAGGGCTGTGGAATTCAATCTTGAGTCTGACAAGGCATATTTGATCAGACTGGATCAGGATATAAGAAAAGCTAGAATTAATGATCTCAGGGCTGCAATCTTTTAAATTGGTGAAGATACAACAGAACTTAAAGATGCTAAAAGGAGGATGATTGATGAACTCAGATATGCTGAGATATGTTTGTTGAAGAACTATCTCAGAACAACTCCTGACATCAGAGAGATCAGAAGATGAAGCCAAGTCAAGATCTACAACTGCTTTAATTCTGATATGAATACAGACTGAAGTTGTTATCAGAAGTTAAAGACTGGTAAAGCTTTAAGGACTGTAAGTTGTAGTTATCTAGTCTAATTCTCATGCATTTGTACTTAATATTTTTGACATCATCAAATATCTGTTAAACTTGTATATTATGCTAATTTACAAGTTGGGGGAGATTGTTAGATATATTTGATAATGTCATGGCTAATATGATTTATGTTTAGTTTTCAGATCTTACTTAAACAGGATAAATCAGTACTTACTGGAAATCAGGACTTAAGGATATCAGTACTTATATTATCAGGAGATAATCATCAGAAGATGGATATCATAACTTAAGTACTGAAGGACGTTCAGATAAGGACAGCAACTAATTAAAGGAAAGAAGATCGAGACAAACATAAGAAGAGATATGCATGAAGAAGGAATTCTATGAAGAATAGAATACTTGGAAGAAAAGATATCTGATTGATATATTTAAGGAAGCACAATTATATTCCATATCAATTAGCGATTATCTTGTAACTATGTAGCATATAAACACAGACATAGGGTTTACACTATAAGTGTTATCATATTCGAGAAGTTTATTCATTGTAACCCTAGCAGCTCTCGTGATATTTGTTCATCACTGAGAGGTAACAGTTCCATACTGTAATAGAGTTTATTGTTTCAATAAAGTTTGTTTTTTGTTACTTGAGTTATTAAAGTTCGATTTGATTGTACTATACACTGTATTCACCCCCTCTACAGTGTGTGTGTGACCTAACAATACACGTAGTAATGCACGTAATAATACCATAACAATTAGGGTTCGATTAGTATTTATTTAAATATGTATACTTGGTTCGTATTTAGAAGTAATTTTTAGAAAAATTTTGACAGGGACTCCTCTATTTATAGACCTACCCGTCGAAACATCAGTCAACATCATAATCTAACAAATCACAATTCGCAGTTCACAATTCAAAACGACTCGTCCCACAATATTCATTTATGTTCGAAAATAATTTATGCGAATCGTTTATTTATTCAAAATATTTAGGACTAAGATACAGGTCATCACCGTCCACCGTGCGCTCGTAATAAAAATTCATCACGCACGGCTGCAAAAGTCATTGGTGCCCAAAAAATATCCAGGTGTCCGAATAAATTTTACCGATTAAAATTATTGCCCGCATATATTATAATTTAACATCACGAATTTTAGTCAATAATTCCCTGCAGAAAAAGGGAATTAAAATTAAAAATTGTAATAACCAAGTTCAACTGCATGCACAGGGACCAACCAGAAGCCCAACAACAGGATCCAACAGCGAGGCCCAACCAGAGAAGCCCCGCCACAGAACACAGAAACAGGGCCAGCCAAACAACGGCCGAACAATACACACAACCACACTCTACACAACCAACACACACATGCACAGTACACACACACGCACACTTCACACACACACACATATCACACAATACACACACATAATCACATAATACACACACTTAATCACACACAGTGCACATAATCGAGCACCACCACCCACCGCCGCCACCATAACGGAGAACCGGCGGGAACAGGCAGCCGAAAATGGGAAAGAAACGGAAACAAAATAATCGAAAATAGGCGTTGTAGGAATTACTGAAAAAGAAGCAAACGGAGATGAGAGGGAGTTGAGATAGAGAGATTTCGAGAGAGGACAGAGAGAGAAGACAACAGGAATGAGAGAGGAACCAAGTACAGGGGGTGGGGGCGTAATGGTTTATTATTTTATTTTTTTAACAGATGTTACAATTAGGCACATGCAAGTAACATGTGTCTTCTGCTGTGATACAAAATAGACACGTAGTCTTTAGGATTAATATGTGGGTTATTTTGTGGCTCGATTTGTCCCACAATTGAAAATTAACGAACTGAGGTGCACGCAAAATAGTTTCATAAAATTACGGAAATAATCTTAAAATGTCACAAAGATCCCAAAGTTTGTAAAAACATAGATTTTGAAATTTTAAAACAATTTTCGAAACGCGAAATATACCCGTATTTAGCCATTAAACGAAACTATGCGCGGGTAAGTTTGATCACGAAAATCTCTAAAATAATTTTAAAATTCTCAGAATATTATGAACTTAATAAATATGACTTTCATGATTTTTGAAGAATCTTGGAATTAAATATGGATTTTACAAGTAAATACAATCAGCAAATTATTTAAAAATAAATAATTAACAAAATATTGATTTGTAAATTTTATAAAATCCCAAAAATAATTATTGAAATTATAAAATCATAAAAACAATTTTAAAGACAATCCAAATATTTTTGAAAATAAGTGTGTCATAAAATCACTTCTAAAAGCGAAACAAAAATAATATGGTGCAACAATTAATCATACAAACAATCCACGCAACCCAACAATCACATATAAATAATAATAAATAAAACATAGAGATCAAAATCAATATAAAATTCTTTATTTAATTAATTATTCCATAATTACATATTTTATTATTACAAAAATATACGAGTCGTTATACGAATGCTAAGGCGGAGAAGAACGGTTTCACGGTGGTTAGAGGAATGACGATGAAGTACAGTACTGAGACTATTCGTAGGGCGATTAAGCAGCCCGCGAGGAAGCCAGAACAGGAGAATTGGAATGAGAAGACGCTAGAGGAGTTTAACTTTGATTTGATTGTTGCTACCATATGTGTGCCTGAGACTCATCGGAAGTTCAAGAAGGGCACGAATGATATGCCACATTTTTGGCCTCGTGCATGAACAGGTTTGCACGTGCATGAACAGGTTTACACGTGCATGTAATTCTTTTATTTTTTCTAACATCATGACATCTTCCCACGTGCATGATGTTACTGTAGAGCGTGCATACCTGTTATGGGGGATTCTTCAGGGAGACTATGTGGATCTTGGGATGGTTATCCATCAGGGTATTTTGAGGTTTCTTTTAGGGAGTACTACGGCTTCTATACCCTATGCGTCTATTGTGACGAAGCTGTGTATGGCGGTTGGAGTTCATTGGTCCGCGCATGAGTAGCTGCAGCTCCCGAGTGCCCCGATTGATAGTTCGACGCTGTTGAATATGACGGAGTGGTATGGTGGGAAGCCCGATCCTAAGGGGCTTGGATATTCTTATGATAATCTTCCAGGTGGAAGGCCAGCTCCTCAGGCATATGTTGGTGGCACGGCGCAGGCGAGCAAGGCAGCTTGGAGAGCTGAGTTGGGAGAGACCGGTCCTTCAGGATCGCAGTTACAACAACAGCAGGAGGAAGCACAGGGCAGTGCTGGGATGAGTCCAACGCTGTATAGGCACTTGTTGAGGAGGATGGATGCGATGCATGACATCCATAGTCGTTTGGCACACGACCTTACCCAGGCATTGGAGACTGCATTCAGAGCCACAAGAGTTGACATCCAGTGGCCAGTATTCGGTGAGGATTCTGTATATCCGCCTTCAGACACTCCTGACACTCCACCCCTTGAGAGTGATGACCCTGATTTTGAGTAGGTATGCCTGGATCCTTGCTATTACTTTCACTGAGGATAACGAATATTTTAAGTTTGGGGGTAGTAGTTAAGGATTATGTGTTTTGTGCGAGTTTTATATAGTTGCATATTCATGCTATTTTAGTCATGTAGTTGCATATTTGCCATGTAGTTTTTTTTTAATTTTGTATAATAGTTTGTTTATATAGTTTCATTCATTTGCATTATAACATGATCCCTTAGATTATTTTTCTGATTAATTTGTGATATTGATGCTAGTGTAGTGATGTCGTGCTTAGTAATGTGAAGTCTTATCGAGTTGACTTGCATGCTAGAGACAATTGTATTTCACTAATTCTTATAGGTTGCTTGAGTGCTAGATCATGGTCATGGTTTATTTGTTTGTCTAGGTTTAATCGCTTATTTATATTTAGAATTTTGGATGTTATCTTAATGACAGAATAACATGGATATTTAAAAATTGGAGAAAATTAGATTCATTGCTAGTTGTTGTGGCTAGGTGTCAAATGGCTAGTAGCCGGCTCATTTTATATGAGTAGTCTAGGGTTGAACGAGATGGAGCGAAACACACTCGTTCAAAAATTTGTTAAAAAACAAAAAAAAAAGAAAAAAGGGATGAAAAAAAAAAATATATATATATATATATGTGTGTGTGTGTATGTGTGTGTGTGCATTTATGCATAATTGATCATGAATGGGCTCTTTAATACTCGAATTATTAAGTTCTTAGGGGACTTTATTCCTAGTGACCCAAGGCTTTTATAGTCTGGGATCCACTAACCTAACGCTCGATACATGGGTATTATTGTATAAGTCTTTTGTGGACCTCACTCATTGTATAGTCAAATAAGCATATTTGTGTTGTTTTTGTGTTATGAATAAAAGTATGAATCCATGAAAAACTCTGATATAAGAATTGAAGTGTTATAAGTTATTTTAAGTTTAGCTTTTATTCTGTTTATAACCTTGTGATTGTCTTGATGATTAGTGAGTCATGATTATTAATCTAGTTGTGATAGTATATCCGTAAGCATTTGCACACACGTATGTTTCTGGCTAGTAAGTTGATTTGTGGAACTTAACTAATCTTTGTGAGAATAACTGCATGTGTTGAGATGTTGCTTGTTGATTGGTTTAGTTATTCTATGGGAATCGTTGCATTCATATAGTTTGTATTCATGTATTTTTATTTATTGTTCTTTGAGTCTGTTTATACTTGAGGAAAAGCATCGATTCAAGTTTGGGGGTATGTTGAGTGGCATTTATGTCACTTTATAATGCTCCGTAAAGCTTTGAATTGGTGTTTTGTACTCATGTTGTTGGTGTTTTTAACGTGCTTTTATAGTGTTTTGCATTTTAGGCATTTAACAGGAATCCAGGTTGTCTAGCATTGTTTTGATTCTAATATGGTGTTAGGATGGTGTCAAGAAGATTGCTCGTGAAAAGACCAACTCAAACCGACAAGAAAAGAAGAATTCAGGATTTTCTCCAGAGAGTCTGCGCGCCCGCGCTATAGTAGCGCGCGACCATTCTAGGAGTACAAAGATGCTGCGCGCCCGCGCTGGTGAAGCGCGCGGCCGTGGCGGGTCGAATTCAAAAAATCATGTTTATACTCTAATTTTAATCCAGAAGACTTCTAATTTGCATGGGCTTCTATATAAACATAACTTATGATCATTTTTCATAACGAGACATACCAGAGCTTAAGGAGAAGGTGTAAGAAGACCGTAGAGTATAATTCAACCAAGGCGAAGAAGATCTAGTTTATTCTTATGATTGTTTGTTTTAAGTTGTAACTTTGGATGCTAGTTTTCTTAGTTATGAACCTATACTCTTGTTTTGTACTTGGTTTTATTATTTATTCAGTATAAAGACTACGTTTATTATACCATGCTTTCATCGGAACCCATATTGATGATGAGTCCGATTATGGGCTAATCGTTATCGTGGGGTTCTAGCGGATTTATTTATGGATTTCTTTAGTTAATTTGTTTCGATGCCTTAGTGTGTGGTGATTGTATGATATCCTAGTATTGGTTGTGCTTATTCTCCTTTTGAGCGTCGCGAACTTATAAGATAGCGTGTTAATCTCTAATGAAGCGAAAGTGAATTTAGGGGTTTAGAACTTGCAATACTAGCATAGGTTCATGTATTTTATATGCATGATTCGTAGGTAATTTGAACCACCTTACTTGCCCTATGTAATCATGATAGATAGCTTTTGCATTAAACCGTTATGTTGTCAAATTTTATAGACATATAGGATTTAATATAGTTGGTGTCTATTTAGCTTCTATCTCTTTTGTGAATGTCTGGTAGTATGGTATTCGTACAACGAAAGTTGGCGTTTATCAGTTTCGTGTTATCTGATTAGTGTCATCACCATTGCATACTAACGATAAGAACGAAAAGGCTATTAAATGAAGTATTTAATGAAGTTAGAATCCTATGTTTGTGTTATATAAGAAATCAACCTTTTACTCTCTTAAGTTTAATTGCATGTTAGTTAATTGTAGTTAAAAACAACCTCAATTTGTTATTCGTCTTAGCATTGGATAATAACCATACCATTGTTGCATAAGTACATTGATTAAAATTAACCTAAACCAGTCCATGTGGGAATGAACTAGAATTAATTCTCTATTACTTGCGATCACGTATACTTGCGTGAATATTAGCGCGTGTTCTAGCCCTAACATGGTCAACAGATAACCCACAAATATTCCTTCATCAGCTTTCAGATCAAACTTGGCCAGCTGCTCCGGATGAGTTTTAAGAACAAAACACTTACAACCAAAAAAATGAAAGAACTTCAAATTTGGATTCTTTCCCTTCACCATCTCAAATAGTGTTTTTCCATGCTTGTTGATCAATGTTGCATTTTGTGTAAAGCAAGCAGTTTGCACAGTCTCATCCCAGAAGTAGGTAGGCAATCTTGCTTTCTCTAGCATGGTTCTTGCAGCTTCTATCAGAGTTCTGTTCTTTCTTTTAACAACTCCATTTTGTTGTGGAGTTCCAGGAGCATAAAACTCTTGTTTTATCCCCTTGAGTTTGCAGAACTCTTCCATAGAGCTATTCTTAAATTCAGTTCCGTTATCACTTCTGATTATCTTCACTTTGTATGTTGATCCTTTTTCCAGCTCCCTCACATGATCAAGAAGAATGGATGGAGATTCATCCTTGAAGTGCAGAAAATGCACCTATGTGTATCTTGTATATTCATCAACAATTACGAGTGCATACCTCTTCTTGGCAATTGACATAACATTCACTGGACCAAAGAGATCAACATGAAGTAGATGATATGGTTCAAGAATTGAGGATTCAGTTTTACTCTTGAAAGAAGTTTTCCTTTGTTTGGCTTTCTGGCATGAGACACATAAGCCATCAGGAGTAAAAACTGTATTGGGCAATCCTCTAACAAGAGCTTTCCTCACAAGTTCATTGATATTGTTGAAGTTGAGGTGAGAAAGTCTTTTATGCCAGTTCCAGATGTCTTTCACAGATGCTCTACTCAGTAGACAAACTTCTGAATTATCAATACTTGTGGAGACCCTGGCTTCATATAAACTACCATGTCTCACACCATTCAATGTGATCTTGCCACCAGACTTACTGATAATTTCACAATGCTCCTTATAAAAGTTGACATGGTAACCTCTGTCACAGATTTGACTCACACTAATCAGATTGTGCACTAGAGCTACATTTTCAATGATGACATTTCCAACTTTGATTTTGCCATATCCCAAATATTTTCCTAAGTTGCCATCTCCATAAGAAACGCTTGGGCCAGCCTTCTCCTCAAATTCTGATAGCGGGGATTTATAACCAGTCATATGTCCTGAGCATCTACTGTCCAAGACTAGAGCATTCCTCCTGTCACCCTGCAATCAGTAATTTGAATCAGTTAGTATTTTTAAGGACCCAGACTTTCTTGGATCCTTTGTCCTTTTTAAGTTTGTTAACATATGCAGCAAAAAACTTTTTATCAGAATTTATGTTAACATCCTTAATATCAGTATTTATACATGCAGAAATAGATTTTGCTTTAATTAAAGAGGATTTCAGTTTATAATAATTATAATACAAACTGTGATACTCTTTACATGTATAAATAAAATGCCAAACACTTCCACAATGAAAACAAGGACTATGTGGTTTATATCTAACTGTTTTATTCCTAAACTCTAATTTGGAAGAAACAACATTTATCTTTTTATTCTTCTTACAAGAATTAGCAAGATGATTAGTGCTACCACAGTTTGAACAGGTCTTTCTAGGTGCATTAGGTGGGGTTACATAATTTCCATTCTTATTAACACCTACCTTGCCATTCCTATTTTTCCAAATGGGTCACGAAGAACCGTTCGACCCGCCGCCCTTAATTCCAGAATCCGGCGACGGCCGGTTTTTCGGCCAGCCAATTCGTGGCAATTCAGAAATTATTTGATATGATTCTTTTTCCAACTAATTCCAAATCATAACAGCAACTCAGAAATGTTCTTCCTTTTCGTTCATAACCCTGGAATTTTGTTTTCCGGTGAAAATCGCCATTAACACCGGTGACAAGATCAAGAATTCGGCTATCTAACACAGGCTTGCAACCTAGCAGTTCTATATATGAATCGAATCATTTTGAAATGATCTATGAACTGATATCAGTCAATCATGCCCAGAATTAGCATATTAAAAGTTCCCAAATTTAATTAAGAACATTCATAATTTTGATTAACCCTAATTTCTTAGTTTCGGGAACCAAACTCAATTTTAACCATGTTATTGAACTCCTAATTCGACATATAATATACCAAAATGATCATAATAAAATTATCTACAAGATACAATCATCAAATCACATAAAAACATCAACATCAAATAGTCCTAATTTAAATCTAATTAAATTAAATTTAATAAAATAAACAGAAAATTACTTGATGTTTTTGCAGTGGTATGGATTGTAGAAGTTGATTGTACTCGTCAAGAGCATCGATTCGACTACTTGCACGCCCAAATCGGAATTTGATAACGCCTTCGAATCCTCACTTGATTATGAAAAACACGAGGAATTTTAAAGTTTTTCTCTGGAAATTATATAATTTTACTGTTTACAAATGATTATCTGTACATAATACAATACTGTATGGCTATTTATATTTACGGAATATTGATACCCCGTGGGATCATACCGATATAAAAATAGAATACTTAATCATTAAGTATTAACAAAACTGATCCAATTTGGTACCGGTTTTAGGATAATAATCAAAACCAGGCTTTTTGTGCATACCTTCTTGGTCTCAGCGCTTTGGTTACATAAATTACGAGAAGATAATATAATAGTTTAATCAAAATATCCCGTTTCTCGAAAATATGGGTTTTATCGATTTACTGAAATTAATATTGTATCATAAAATTTACGTCGGGACCTGCACGGGTCAAACCGTACTCCGGATCGAAAAAGTTAAAACATGAAAAATGCTTGGAATATTCAAATTAGGTTAGAAAGGAGTTTTCCCGAGACTTCCGGGTTGTAAAAACGCAAAAACGGTTGAAGTCAGACGGTTCCCGTTTATACAAAATAATTTATAATTAGTCGGAAAAATAGTTTATTAAATCCATAAATCATTTATAAAATCATATAACAACATAAAAATTGTCACACCCCCAACTTAAATAGCAAAATAATTATAGCTATTACATCATTTTAATGAGTATTATACAACCATAATCCAAGATCTTACAGTTTAGGGTTTGAAACAGCCCAACACTACCAACTATTACATCTGATTACAAATACCGAGTCCTCACACAACTATTATTACTTATTCTACCTGAGCTCGAACATAAGCATCAGCATCACAGGTCTTACGGGCAGTCTGCTTGAATCTAACCATAGCTGCTAGCTGTAATATAAGGGTAAAGCAAGAAGTGAGCCAAAAGCTCAACAAGTGCTAACAATACAACGCAAAGCATAAATCGAGATATACCTTTAGGAATGACAATGGAATGACATAACCAATGATAATCGAAAGATAAAAACATATGTGAGTTGGCATCATTTTGCTTGCATCAAAACAAATTTTAAAACCATTCTTAATCAAAATCATTTTATGACGCTACGGATTACAGCCGGTGATCAGCCGCGAAGTAATCCCGAACCTCGCTGGGTTCTAAAACATTATTGGGAATCCCTAGGCAACTTTTAAGCCTAATATAAGTGTGGAAAGGACTCGCGTCTCAGTCCAGATCCACCATTCAAGAAAACATTTGTCCCCCTTTGGGACTGAAAAATCCACCTTTTATTCATTTCGAAAACTGATGCCGATTTATGACAAAATCTCTTTTGACTGAAATCATTTTTATCAGGGGATTATAGATCAACTTGAAACACTGGAATTCTGACTCTAAATCTCAGGGCCATGATCTACTAGACTTTACTATATTAGGGTAATCGAGAGATTTCCATAAACAAGAATTTTGACAAGGAAATTAAGCAAGGCTATTGGATAATATGAAAGAGTAATGCCAAACTAGGCTTAAAGCAATGGTTGTAGACAAGGTATAGGTATTAGAACATCAAGGAGATAAGCATCACTGGTTCCAATAGGATAGAGGTGCTAAAATATAAAGGAAGTGATCATCAGCTCAAGATATAACAGGGCATCAAGCTTTAGGGTAAGGATAGGGTTATCAAACAATCATGAATGAATTTAAGAAAAGATTGGCTTTTAGATATCAAGATAAAGTTTCTATCGAGGTTATTTCAAGAGTTGAATCAAAGCATCAGGGTGCAACATCAAGATTTCTCAGGGATCAATAGCATGATAATCAAAAGGATCAATAAGGTATTATAACACATCTCTATTTTATCATGGCATTAAACTATCATGAAAGACTTTTGAACTACTTGCAATACGTACTCGAGGGTTCATGGCATCTCTATGTAACTCAAAGATAAACAAAAGATACTCTTGATTTAAATATATCAAAATGACTCAGGATAATTGCATCGATATATATATGAACTGGTTACAGTAAATGCGAAGGTCAAGTTGAATCACTTGCCTTGAGATAGACTGGTCTGGTCTGACTGGTAGGAGCAACAACTGGAGCTTCACTCGACTTTTATGGCAAGTTTTCCCTCGTCTCGAGATCCTACATCAATAATAATAATCCTTATTATAATATATTCTTTTCATCTTAACCTATTTACAACCCGAAATTAAACATGGATGGCACTTAGGCCTATACACACTTAATTCATATCCAACATTTATATTTTCAAATGTACACACGTAGCCACATAATCACATATCGTATATTAATACCAAATAACATCATATACACCATAATGCCACACTAGGCTTGGATGATCTCGACTCACCACTTAAGTTACTTGGTCGCTAACTAAACGAAGTCTTCGAATTTGGGCTTCCTAACTCAATGTGCCTTTCCTAAATTATCCAAAACCTATTGACCCTCACTTGTGCCTTTTGTTCTACTGACCTTATACTATCTTACAACTATGGTGGTCGACCTAATACTCACTTCTAAGTGTCCTAAAACTATGTGATAAGTGAAAGTGCTCACTGGTGCAAATTTCAGAATGGTAACTAAGGTTTCTTGAGTGCATTAGACACTCTTAAACTACAAGTTTTTCTTCAAAATTTTTACACAAGACTCTCCTGACCTAAGGGCATCTCACAAGCTTGATGTGGCTCAAAGGCCTGGCTTGGGCCTTCTTGGGCCTAAGCTAAAAGTCCAAGGTTCCCCTGTTTTCTGGGCAGAAAATGCCCTGACTTGAGTTAACTTGTGACACATGGTTCTAGCTCATATCCTATGAACTATGGTTGGATAAACTTCTCTGACATACCCTCTAACTAAGGCCCAATTGGGCCTAATGAGGGCCTACCCATGACATGGCCAAATCTCCCTATTTCTAAGTTGCAACAAAACTGTCCCCTGCTGGACAGATTTTGTTATTCTACTTGTGCACCTAACCAAATGACATGCAAACCTCCAACCAACTCCTAAAACCTATTATATACTCCCCATACTAACTTCTGGTGGCTTGGGCCTCAAAGTGCACATCAATGACATGGTCAAAACTCACTCTAAACTCAGGGTACTAAACTGATTTTTCTGCAGAAACTATAACTCTCATTTTCCAAGGTTTTGACTTGACAAACCCAATTATCAACAACTAAATACTTAAACCAAGACCTATACTTGGTGTTCTACTGAACTAACTCCCTTTTTCTCAAAATACCCTTGGTGAGATCATCCTTACCTATGGTGCAACTATGGCAAAATAAAAGAGACTACTCTTAACAAATCATAAACCTTTATGCTTTTGAAACAACAAGATATATATTTTTATAAAAGATAACCACAAATTATTACCATGCAACAAGAAGCATAAATCCATATTATCACATTATTCCTACTGAAATTAAGGCTCACTAACAAAATCTTTTCCAAATGGTCAAAATCTTACAACAAACTAAGAGAATTCCACATGCATGCATGCCTTCGGGTTTTTCAAACCAAAACAACATATTTTCTACATATATTCCATCTTAAAATTGACATGCAAGCCTAGCCTATGGTATACCTAGATGATCACTTAGCATGCAAGGAGTTTTATCAAATTTTCACCACCAAATTCAAGTCATTATCACATAAACATGCAAAAAAATTGATCAAAACTACAAGAATGATTTCAAGGACCATTCATTCGGCTCCCATATGGTCATGGCCGAATGAAATGGATGGAAATGGCCATTAAATCATCAAGATTTTCCTTCTCATGACTTGGCACTTATCCATTCATTGTAGTCCTCTCAAAAACAACCTTAAATCCATAAGAATCAAGATTGTATTTTGAGTTTCACTAAAACCTTTACATGCAACCCTTAAACTTAAACTTTCTACTCAAAACTCTTTGAAATATGAATGATCATGGTATGGGAGATAACATTTACTTGTATAAAGAGTAGAAGCTTGGTGGAGAAATGAAGAAAAATGGGGAGGGGGGGGGGTTCTCGGTCTAAAAACCCGAGAATGAGAGAGAGAGCCGAGAGTGGGGGAGAAGGGGAGGGAGGAGAGAGTGAGTGTGGTGTGGGTGATGAGTAAAATGATCATGACTTTGCTTGTCTTATGGTTTTTGTATTGGCAAAAGTGAGTGGAATTAGGAATTGTCATGATTAACCTTCCACTTAAACTTGGTTGAATTTGCATGCAAGGGTAAAGAAGGTATTTGGCTAGGAAATAAGAGTTAGTGGGGTGGTTATTGACTCTTTAGCCCTTTTGGAATGTATGGAAGGAATTTGCATGCAAGGATAACTATGTAATTTGCTAATTATATTTATAAAGATTTATTTTTATAAAATAAAACACAAGTTCAAAAATTATAAAATTTATACCATAAAATAACTTGGATTTTTAGAGATTTTATAAAATCACTTTCAAAATTTGTGAACAAAATATCTTTTAAAAGAAAATTTCTCCAAGGCTTAGAATATTCCTTATAAATCAAAAATAAAGAAATTAAGTAAACTTTTGCTTTGAAAAATCATATACTACACAAAGCAAATTTATAATGCAGAAATTTTTACTCACACTAGCGCACAATCATTGAATATATTTTTATTTAACTTAATATTATTCACAAATAATATTACATAAAATGCCGGTCGTAACATCCTCTCCCCCTTAAGGGATTCTGTCCCCAGAATCTAAGAGAACAGATGAGGATACCGGGAACGCATATCAGACTCTAACTCCCAAGTCGACTCTTCGACCTTAGGGTTCCTCCAAAGTACTTTTACTAACTTTACTGATTTATTTCTAAGACTCTTTACTTGCCAGTCGAGTACTTTAACCGGTTGCTCCACAAATGACAGGTCTGCCTGAATTTCTACAGGTTCATATTCTATCACATGGCTAGCGTCAGGATTGTACTTCTTAAGCAACGACACATGGAACACATTATGCACATGCTGATACTGAGGTGGTAAGGCCAACTCGTAGGCCACCTTTCCTACTTGACTCAAAATCTCAAAAGGACCTACGTATCTAGGTGCTAACTTTCCTTTCTTGCCAAATCTTATCAACCCTTTCCTAGGTGACACTTTTAGTAACACAGCTTCGCCAATTTGGAATTGAACATCCTTACGCGCTGGATCTGCATACTTCCTCTGTCTATCTTGAGCAGCAAGCAACCTTTTCTGAATTAACTTGACTGAGTCATGCAACTGTTGTACCAATTCTGAGCCGAGAATTCTTCCTTCTCCTACTTCATCCCAACTTGTTGGTGATCTACATTTTCGCCCGTACAAAGCTTCATATGGTGGCATGCCGATACTGGAATGATAGCTATTGTTATATGAAAATTCAATCAATGGCAGGTGGTCGTCCCAACTTCCAGCAAAATCGATTGCACAACTGCGCAACATGTCTTCAATTGTTTGAATTGTTCTTTCACTCTGGCCATCAGTCTGCGGGTGATACGCCGTGCTCATATTCAACTTCGTGCCAAGACATTCCTGGAATTGCTTCCAGAATCTTGAGTTAAATCGGGGATCTCTGTCTGAAACTATTGATACAGGTACTCCATGCCTTAATACGATTTCGTGCACATACAGATGAACCAACTTGTCCAGTGACGACTTCTCATTTATTGGAAGGAAATGCGCCGACTTCGTAAGACGATCAATTATAACCCATATTGCGTCATGTCCGGACTTTGTTCGCGGTAGTCCTACTATAAAGTCCATAGCGATATTTTCCCATTTCCATTCTGGAATCTTCAGGGGCTGAATTAATCCGCTTGGTCGTTGATGTTCTGCCTTTACTTTCTGACAGGTATAGCACTTCGCAACCCATTCTGCCACGTCTCTTTTCATATTTGGCCACCAAAAGTTCTTCTTTAAGTCTTGATACATCTTGGTGCTTCCCGGGTGGATTGAAAATTTCGAATGGTGGGCTTCATGGAGGATCTCATTCTTTAATTCAGATACATGGGGAATCCATATTCTGGATGAAAACCTTAGTATTCCTTGCTCATCCCTTTTTGTATTAATCTCTTCTCCAGATAACTGATTTTTCTCTTTTTCCATTACTTCCTCTTGATACTTCTTTATCTTTTCCAGTAGTGTTGGCTGAAAGGTCATTGCATGACAAACTTCTTTGACTTTCCCATAAGCACAAAGTTCCAATTCAAATTTTCCGATTTCTTCAGATAACTCTTTTGATGTTATCATTGCATTCAATCTTTCCTTCCGACTCAGCGCATCGGCCACTACGTTCGCCTTTCCAGGATGGTAATTTATCGAACAGTCATAGTCCTTAATCAATTCCAGCCATCTCCTCTGCCTCATATTGAGCTCTTTCTGAGTAAAAATGTATTTTAAACTCTTGTGATCCGTGTAGATTTCACACTTTTCTCCATAGAGATAGTGTCTCCAAATCTTGAGTGCGAACACTATGGCGGCTAGTTCCAAGTCATGCGTCGGATACTTTAACTCGTGCGGCTTCAACTGTCTTGACGCATATGCTATTACCTTGCTGTGTTGCATCAACACACAACCCAAACCCTTATGTGAGGCATCGCTGAATATTACAAAATTCCCTTGATCATCTGGAAGTACTAACACCGGAGCTGTTACCAACTTCTGTTTTAACTCTTGAAAGCTATTTTCACATTCTGCACTCCATTCAAACTTTTGATTCTTTCTGGTTAACTTGGTCAATGGTGTGGCGATCTTCGAGAAATCCTTGACGAATCTTCTATAGTATCCGGCCAATCCTAGAAAACTTCGCACTTCCGTAGGAGTCCTTGGCCTCTCCCAACTTATAACTGCATCAATCTTTGCCGGATCCACTTTAATTCCATCACTTCCAATAACATGCCCCAAAAATTGAACTTCCTTTAACCAAAACTCACATTTGGTAAACTTGGCATACAACTTCTCTTGTCGGAGTATCTCCAAGGCTATCCAAAGATGCTGCATATGTTCTTCTTCCGATTTAGAATAAATAAGGATGTCATCAATAAATACCACGACAAATTTATCCAAATACTTCTTAAATACCCGATTCATCAGATCCATGAATGCGGCCGGAGCGTTGGTCAATCCAAACGGCATTACTAGGAATTCATAATGCCCATATCTAGTCCTAAATGCGGTCTTGGGAATATCTTCTTCCTTGATCTTTAATTGATGGTATCCCGATCTCAAGTCAATCTTCGAAAAACATTTTGCTCCCTTTAACTGATCAAAAAGGTCATCTATTCTTGGTAGCGGGTAGCGGTTCTTGATCGTTACTTTATTCAACTCCCGGTAATCTATGCATAGACGCATACTCCCATCTTTCTTCTTCACAAAGAGAACAGGTGCTCCCCATGGCGACGTACTTGGTCGTATCACTCCCTTATCCAATAATTCTTGTAGCTGGCTCGCCAACTCTTTCATTTCTGCTGGTGCCATCCTATACGGAGCCTTTGAAACTGGTTCCGTGCCTGGAGCAAGGTTGATCTCAAACTCAATCTGTCGATCTGGTGGTAAGCCTGGTAGTTCGTCGGGAAACACATCGGGGAACTCATTAACTACAGGAATATCTTCCATGCTGGGGCTGCCTCTCTCTGAATCCACTACATATGCTAGGAACGACTCACAACCTTTTCTAAGTAACTTCTTAGCCTGAATAATTGTAAGAAATAGTCGCTCTTGCCTCTGTCCCTTAAATACTACCTTCTCTCCACTCTTCGTCTTTAAATACACTCTCTTGGTCTTACAATTTATCTGCGCGCTATTCTCTCCTAACCAATCCATTCCTAAGATTATATCAAACTCTCCCAGCTTGAAGAGTATCAAGTCGGCCGAGAACTTATATCCCGAAATATCAATCTCACATTTTGGACAAAATTGATTTACAGGAATCTTCTCTTGGTTCGCAATTACCACATTTACTACCTCACTCATAACCGTTTTATCACATTGGATCTTATCAACAAAAGATTCTGATATGAAAGATCTTGTGGCTCCCGAATCAATCAATACTTTAGCTTTGACATTATTGAGTAAAAGTGTACCTGCTATCACCTCAGAATTCTGAACAGCATCTTTCATCTTTAGGTCAAATGTCCTGGCTGTTGCTTGCGGGGTTGGTGCGGGTGGTGGAGGTAATGCCAATACCTCAGCTGGCACGCTTGCACTGGTACTTGCCACGTTCATCAGAGCTCTGACTGGTCCTGTTGCCTTACACTCCCTAGCCATGTGTCCAGTCTTCCCACATTTGTAGCACGTAACTCCCGGCTTCGGCATCTTGCACTCATTGGCCAAATGTCCTTTCTGATTGCACCTATAACAGGTCATACTCAGCTTATTGCATACTCCGGGGTGCCTTCTTCCACAGTGCTTGCATTCTGGCCTCTGGAACCTGTTTTCTCCAACTTGCCCTTGGCTTGCCTGATTGTTCCCTTTTGATTCTTGCCTTTTGCCCAAATTTCCTTTCCTTTGAAAATTTCCGCCCTTCTGGAAACCAATCCTCCTTACATTCCGATCTTGCGAACTTCCAGCTTCAGACTTTTCTCCATAAAATGGAACCTTCCTCTTCTTGTTATCCCTCTCTTTCCTTGACTGCATCCCATTATTCTCAATCAGAGCAGCTTTCTGTACTACTCCCGCATAAGTTTCAAGTTCAAACATAGCCACCCTATCTCTGATCCAAGGCTCCAATCCTTGCTGAAATTTCTTTGCTTTTTCTTCCTCAGTGCTGGTATACTTTGTCACAAACCTTGACAACTCAGTGAACTTCTTCTCATATTCCAGTACAGTCATGTTCCCTTGTTTTAACTCAAGAAATTTTAGCTCCATCTGATTCTGCATGTACTTAGGGTAATACTTGTCCAGAAATAACTTCTTAAATCTCTCCCAAGAAATCTGCTGAGTGACTTCCATAGCTTTTACTGATTCCCACCAATAAATGACTTCTCCCTTCAAGAAGTAAGTGGCATACAGCGTCTTCTGATCGTCTCCTAACTGTACCAACTCAAAAGCCCTTTCCATCTCCTTGATCCATGTGTTTGCTATCACTGGATCAGTGGTATCATGAAATACAGGTGGATTCACATTCTGAAAAGCCTTGAAAGTGACAATTTGTCTTGGTGGTACTGGTGGTTCAGGTGGTTGATATGGCTCACGGTTATCTTGGTTTTCAATTCGTTGTTGAAGGGTTAGTTGTTGTTGAGCTATAGCATTGGTTTGCTGTTGCAAGGTTTCCAGTAGTTGAAGAATATTTGGGTCTGTGGTGAAGGTGGTTGTTGGATTCTTCTTTTTGGGAGGCATGATCCTGAAATAAGAGTTGTGTTATAACAAATATGAATGATAAAATGATTCGAGGGTATCGCATGGCATTCCTGTTTACATATGGGGTCAAGTTTCCAGATATGATGACAAAACATAAAATAACAGTTGAGAGCAATTGGAACAATAGCACATAATTATTGAAATTTTAAAGGTCACAGTACATAGGATTGGGACATAGTCTGATTCTAGAAATAACAGGCTTATTTAAAGGAAAGACGGAATCAACCGGGGATTCCATAGAGTCTGATAGTACAACAACATGAAAGGTAAATGGAAAGAACTAAGGCTCCACTCCATCTGAACGGGGCTTGGTAGACTTTTCCTCTCGAAGCGTCTTCGCAATGCTCTGGAGCTCATCCGCCACCATCTGAATGACATACTGGCTGGTACGGTCCCGGTGTACTGGCATCTCCTCAAGCTTAGTGTTGACGTACCCAACCAAGGTCTCAAGTCTCGCAATCATCTGCTCCTTGGGCTTCCCTTCGTAGTTTCGGCTGTCCGGATACACGTTCTTCAGTCGGTCTATCAGTCGGTCGTACTTGCCCTGAAGCATATCGAACTCGCGCCTCAACTCAGCATACACGGAGAAAGCAATAGTGTCGTCCGACCCAGAGGATGACGAGGAATGCGCCCTTTGCTGACAACCAATAAGAGGAGTATTAATAATAATTTACTTTACCTACTCTCTCGCGTAGTATCTATAACCTACACACAAATCCTATAACCTATTTGGGCTGTCCAGGGACTCTAAACCGTAGCTCTGATACCAAAACCTGTCACACCCCCAACTTAAATAGCAAAATAATTATAGCTATTACATCATTTTAATGAGTATTATACAACCATAATCCAAGATCTTACAGTTTAGGGTTTGAAACAGCCCAACACTACCAACTATTACATCTGATTACAAATACCGAGTCCTCACACAACTATTATTACTTATTCTACCTGAGCTCGAACATAAGCATCAGCATCACAGGTCTTACGGGCAGTCTGCTTGAATCTAACCATAGCTGCTAGCTGTAATATAAGGGTAAAGCAAGAAGTGAGCCAAAAGCTCAACAAGTGCTAACAATACAACGCAAAGCATAAATCGAGATATACCTTTAGGAATGACAATGGAATGACATAACCAATGATAATCGAAAGATAAAAACATATGTGAGTTGGCATCATTTTGCTTGCATCAAAACAAATTTTAAAACCATTCTTAATCAAAATCATTTTATGACGCTACGGATTACAGCCGGTGATCAGCCGCGAAGTAATCCCGAACCTCGCTGGGTTCTAAAACATTATTGGGAATCCCTAGGCAACTTTTAAGCCTAATATAAGTGTGGAAAGGACTCGCGTCTCAGTCCAGATCCACCATTCAAGAAAACATTTGTCCCCCTTTGGGACTGAAAAATCCACCTTTTATTCATTTCGAAAACTGATGCCGATTTATGACAAAATCTCTTTTGACTGAAATCATTTTTATCAGGGGATTATAGATCAACTTGAAACACTGGAATTCTGACTCTAAATCTCAGGGCCATGATCTACTAGACTTTACTATATTAGGGTAATCGAGAGATTTCCATAAACAAGAATTTTGACAAGGAAATTAAGCAAGGCTATTGGATAATATGAAAGAGTAATGCCAAACTAGGCTTAAAGCAATGGTTGTAGACAAGGTATAGGTATTAGAACATCAAGGAGATAAGCATCACTGGTTCCAATAGGATAGAGGTGCTAAAATATAAAGGAAGTGATCATCAGCTCAAGATATAACAGGGCATCAAGCTTTAGGGTAAGGATAGGGTTATCAAACAATCATGAATGAATTTAAGAAAAGATTGGCTTTTAGATATCAAGATAAAGTTTCTATCGAGGTTATTTCAAGAGTTGAATCAAAGCATCAGGGTGCAACATCAAGATTTCTCAGGGATCAATAGCATGATAATCAAAAGGATCAATAAGGTATTATAACACATCTCTATTTTATCATGGCATTAAACTATCATGAAAGACTTTTGAACTACTTGCAATACGTACTCGAGGGTTCATGGCATCTCTATGTAACTCAAAGATAAACAAAAGATACTCTTGATTTAAATATATCAAAATGACTCAGGATAATTGCATCGATATATATATGAACTGGTTACAGTAAATGCGAAGGTCAAGTTGAATCACTTGCCTTGAGATAGACTGGTCTGGTCTGACTGGTAGGAGCAACAACTGGAGCTTCACTCGACTTTTATGGCAAGTTTTCCCTCGTCTCGAGATCCTACATCAATAATAATAATCCTTATTATAATATATTCTTTTCATCTTAACCTATTTACAACCCGAAATTAAACATGGATGGCACTTAGGCCTATACACACTTAATTCATATCCAACATTTATATTTTCAAATGTACACACGTAGCCACATAATCACATATCGTATATTAATACCAAATAACATCATATACACCATAATGCCACACTAGGCTTGGATGATCTCGACTCACCACTTAAGTTACTTGGTCGCTAACTAAACGAAGTCTTCGAATTTGGGCTTCCTAACTCAATGTGCCTTTCCTAAATTATCCAAAACCTATTGACCCTCACTTGTGCCTTTTGTTCTACTGACCTTATACTATCTTACAACTATGGTGGTCGACCTAATACTCACTTCTAAGTGTCCTAAAACTATGTGATAAGTGAAAGTGCTCACTGGTGCAAATTTCAGAATGGTAACTAAGGTTTCTTGAGTGCATTAGACACTCTTAAACTACAAGTTTTTCTTCAAAATTTTTACACAAGACTCTCCTGACCTAAGGGCATCTCACAAGCTTGATGTGGCTCAAAGGCCTGGCTTGGGCCTTCTTGGGCCTAAGCTAAAAGTCCAAGGTTCCCCTGTTTTCTGGGCAGAAAATGCCCTGACTTGAGTTAACTTGTGACACATGGTTCTAGCTCATATCCTATGAACTATGGTTGGATAAACTTCTCTGACATACCCTCTAACTAAGGCCCAATTGGGCCTAATGAGGGCCTACCCATGACATGGCCAAATCTCCCTATTTCTAAGTTGCAACAAAACTGTCCCCTGCTGGACAGATTTTGTTATTCTACTTGTGCACCTAACCAAATGACATGCAAACCTCCAACCAACTCCTAAAACCTATTATATACTCCCCATACTAACTTCTGGTGGCTTGGGCCTCAAAGTGCACATCAATGACATGGTCAAAACTCACTCTAAACTCAGGGTACTAAACTGATTTTTCTGCAGAAACTATAACTCTCATTTTCCAAGGTTTTGACTTGACAAACCCAATTATCAACAACTAAATACTTAAACCAAGACCTATACTTGGTGTTCTACTGAACTAACTCCCTTTTTCTCAAAATACCCTTGGTGAGATCATCCTTACCTATGGTGCAACTATGGCAAAATAAAAGAGACTACTCTTAACAAATCATAAACCTTTATGCTTTTGAAACAACAAGATATATATTTTTATAAAAGATAACCACAAATTATTACCATGCAACAAGAAGCATAAATCCATATTATCACATTATTCCTACTGAAATTAAGGCTCACTAACAAAATCTTTTCCAAATGGTCAAAATCTTACAACAAACTAAGAGAATTCCACATGCATGCATGCCTTCGGGTTTTTCAAACCAAAACAACATATTTTCTACATATATTCCATCTTAAAATTGACATGCAAGCCTAGCCTATGGTATACCTAGATGATCACTTAGCATGCAAGGAGTTTTATCAAATTTTCACCACCAAATTCAAGTCATTATCACATAAACATGCAAAAAAATTGATCAAAACTACAAGAATGATTTCAAGGACCATTCATTCGGCTCCCATATGGTCATGGCCGAATGAAATGGATGGAAATGGCCATTAAATCATCAAGATTTTCCTTCTCATGACTTGGCACTTATCCATTCATTGTAGTCCTCTCAAAAACAACCTTAAATCCATAAGAATCAAGATTGTATTTTGAGTTTCACTAAAACCTTTACATGCAACCCTTAAACTTAAACTTTCTACTCAAAACTCTTTGAAATATGAATGATCATGGTATGGGAGATAACATTTACTTGTATAAAGAGTAGAAGCTTGGTGGAGAAATGAAGAAAAATGGGGAGGGGGGGGGGTTCTCGGTCTAAAAACCCGAGAATGAGAGAGAGAGCCGAGAGTGGGGGAGAAGGGGAGGGAGGAGAGAGTGAGTGTGGTGTGGGTGATGAGTAAAATGATCATGACTTTGCTTGTCTTATGGTTTTTGTATTGGCAAAAGTGAGTGGAATTAGGAATTGTCATGATTAACCTTCCACTTAAACTTGGTTGAATTTGCATGCAAGGGTAAAGAAGGTATTTGGCTAGGAAATAAGAGTTAGTGGGGTGGTTATTGACTCTTTAGCCCTTTTGGAATGTATGGAAGGAATTTGCATGCAAGGATAACTATGTAATTTGCTAATTATATTTATAAAGATTTATTTTTATAAAATAAAACACAAGTTCAAAAATTATAAAATTTATACCATAAAATAACTTGGATTTTTAGAGATTTTATAAAATCACTTTCAAAATTTGTGAACAAAATATCTTTTAAAAGAAAATTTCTCCAAGGCTTAGAATATTCCTTATAAATCAAAAATAAAGAAATTAAGTAAACTTTTGCTTTGAAAAATCATATACTACACAAAGCAAATTTATAATGCAGAAATTTTTACTCACACTAGCGCACAATCATTGAATATATTTTTATTTAACTTAATATTATTCACAAATAATATTACATAAAATGCCGGTCGTAACAAAAATTAATATAAAAATATCAAAATTATCTGTACTTTATTTTGGACATATAAAAATTAAAATACTCAAATTTTATCACATTTAAATATCCAAACACAAATACCACTCAACAAATAATTCACCAAAATTCACATAATAATCAAATAATATTTATTTATTGATTAAAAATAATTATACAATATATCCCGGATATTACAAATATCCCCTCTTAACACCTGTAAAGGAAATTGGTCCATTAAAGAACCTTGAACAATGGAATCTGACCTTAAAATGGTCAAAACTCTTGTTTCCGTCAACTCTTCCTTGTGTGTTTAAATTCACTTTATGCATCGAGAATTTTTGTATTCGAGGGGGTGACACTACTTCGGATACCCTGGCCGCCAAGCAAATTTCAAGAGACGCACCATGTTGAGGGGATGAATCTAGTAACTATTTTTATGCATTTTGAGCCAGTATAACTTTTTGAGAAGATGTATGGGGGCTGCCAGTTGCATCAGTTTTAATAATACTCGACTTTGTAGGAAACATAGGTGTTGGGTTAACTTCAGAACCTTTCTTATGTGGTGCACTAAGGCACTTTTTCCCTCGTGCTCATTCATACTTCAATTTAGGGGTAAGAGAGCATTGGTTGGTTCTGTGTCTGTGTTTGTCTTTACAATCTGGGATATAAGTTGTGGGTTTTCAACCTCATGACTATCAAATGAAAAGGCCATTGGAGGCTGAACCTGCATCACAGAACATATGGCAATGTAGAGATAAAATGCACCTAAAATCTTTAATGAATGAAAATTATTCATTTAATCTTTTGAGAGAAATGATGTGCAATAATGATCTCAAAAATATTATAATGAAATAAGTAATCACCACTGTAAAAAGAAGTTTGTTTTTTCTCTTAAAATTGTTCGACCACAGAAGTCTGCATTTATGTATAAAAAGATAAATAATCATGTCTTGTAGATTAAAAAGACATAGACTTATGACCTAAAGGTATTAATAAGAGGAAGAAATATTATGTCCTTTAATATGAGTGAGTTTTTAGAAGAAACATTGGTCAATTAGGGTAAAGTCTACGCAATTCTCATTCATGTCAAAAGCTCCATAATCTATCTTTATAAAATTATTATCAACAACATTATTTATTGATAAATAATCTTAATAAAATGAATATGCTGTTGATTTTAAATTGTAGTGAATTTTTCAGATATAGCAATATATATAAATTCACTAGAACTTAAAATTTCACAATTATTTGCAACAAATTATTAACAGTATATCATTGACTGATACTTGTCAAGTACTTTAGATACCAATAATTATGTTGCATCCTATTTGAATATTAAAATAAGATATCAATGAATTAAATACCAACTATTTATCAAATATACATTAGCATTCAATTTCATAAACTATACAATTGTTAACTCCTAACAACTGTAATATCTCAAACAATATTGGTTCGATAAATAAAACAACATTAACCAACATTGTCTTGTTTGCAATCTGAGAAAAGCATTCTAAGTTCCATATACTTTGATCCATTGAGTATTGCATCTATATCAAATTATTTAGGAATTTGCAAATAAGTATAAAAATTATTTTAAGTAGACAACATATGGTTATTACTTTTAATAAAGCTTTAAACAAAATAACCATAGTTATAATAAAACGAAGTTTCACACTTGATATATTAGTATCAGTGAGTTGAAGATAAAATAGTGCTTACTTAGAGGAGTTCTAAGTAACTTCAAAAATACTGATACTTCACAATTAGTTCGCAGTTAAACTCTTAACTAAATATCATTAACTGATATAAGTCAAAAATTAGCATACAACTAATCATGATTTTGATTTTTAGTGAATTATGAAGATATAAACTTTGTTAAATTCACTAAAACTAGAGTCTCATAATTAAACTATAACAATTTAGTCACAATCAATATACTATATATCAATTGTTAACAGATTTAGTTATGATTAATCATGCTGCTTATTTATTTTACGTTAGTTTGAATTATAGAGCAAATAAAATCATTGAATTTCTTCAATTTCCATAATCCAAACTACCTAAAATAAATAATAAATAAATACTAAATATCTATGAGTTATATACTAGCACTTAAATATTTATAATTGTTCTTAAGTAATTACCAATAGAATATATAAATTATACACATGGAAATTATTTTCTGGATAATAAGTAATTTTAGAAATACTTTCTAAGTATGTAAAATATTGAGAGTGTTATATACATAAGTCAGAAAATACTTCAACTTCTAATATTAGTTTTTTTAGAAATAAGCATTAATTACAAAGAATGGAAATTCTAAGTAATATCACTGATACTAAAAGTATCACAATTATTCGTACATGATGCAAATAACTTTGTTGCATATTATTTTAATACAATTAAAATAATATTCAAACTTAATGTTATAATACTTAATTACCACAAATGTATATGACATTGTAATCATGATAATCAAGTTAGTAGCAATAATTACGAGGTACTGGATCACTGATAAATTCACAAGTCCTTTAAATATTGAAGATTTAATACTTGTGAACTTATACTAAGAATTCCTTGTAACTGGGATTTCCGACTAATATGTAATAGTAGTATCCCATATTTACAAACCAGACTTGAAAATTTAATTTTATCAAGTGATTTAGTCAACGTTTCCACAAGTAACTCTTTGACTAAAAGATATGCTCTCGAAGGAAATGATACCAGGTGTCAAGGTGCATTGACTTAAAGTGTTCCACAAAGTTTTAGGAGTTGAAGTTATTTCTCATCGTGACAAGAATTCAATCTTCCTCCATGAAGTTGACAGCTTCCCTAGATGCTTCTCATGTCTTTCTTACAACCTTCAAAATCTGTATATAGCCAAACATGTTAAGCACAATATTCTTAGGGTACAATACTCCAAGAGTTGGTAGTCCCTTAAGATATCTAAAAATCTTGTTAATAGTTATAAGATTGGGTTCCCTAGGATCCACTTGGAACCATACACATTGACATCTTTATAACATTACATGTTGTCTATTTGTATTTGAATAAAAGAGTGAGTTTTTCACATCCCCAAATTAAACTAACAGAATACAATTAATCAATTATAAAGTTATTACAAACGGCTGTTAACAACAAAATACAAGATTGTAAAGGGTCAGTGTTTGAATAGTCCACCACTACAATTATTACAATTCTTATATAAAGCTACCGGTCCTCACACAAATGCCAATTATACTACCTGAGCTCTCACATGAGCCTCAACATCTCCACCGGTAGACTTACGAGCAGTCTGCTTGAATCTAACCATACTTTCTAGCTGAAATAATATGAATAAAAAGCAAGAAGTGAGCCAAACGCTGAACAAGGTATATCATAAGACATAAATTAACATCATAGCAATTTATAATTGGAAATTAACATCATAGCAGTCTGCTTGAATCTAACCATACTTTCAGCCGTGAAGTAATCCCGAACCTCGCTGGATTCTAAACAATTTGATTGGGATCCCTAGGCATCTTTTAAGCCTAATATAATAAGTGTTAAAATAACTTGCATCTTAGTCCAATGCACCAATCTCAAGAAAACATTCTTTTATTTAAAGAACAATTATCTTTTATAAAACTGATGCCAGTGAGAATTTTACATGGATATAAACATAGGAGTTTAAATTATCAATCAAGGATTTGAGTTATGAAAGTCTTAACATTGATGGTTTGACAACCAGGGAAAAAAGTATTGAAAAAGAATCATAACATTAATCAACAAGATAGAGATCTCAAATTTTGAAGGTTATATATGGTATATATCTAGTGATAAAGTTTGGGTATGATTATAATGATATACTTAAAGAGTTGGTAACTTACAAGTGTGAGAGTATAATGGAAAATCGGTTAATCAAGAGAGATTACACAATCAAGGCAACTAAAGAAGGGTATCTCGAAATTGACAAGACATTCGGTTTAAGTCAAAGGTAGGTACTAGGTCGAATTGAAACAAAATAGTGATAAGGGTGTGATTTTTATAAGAGCATAAATAGACTTAAAGCAAGTCCAATAATCGTAAGCATGGTATAGCATTTGCAATATTTCAATCAAAGTCAGAGTATTTGTAAAGATATATCATGGTGACAAAGATATTAATGATCATTATACGAGCATGCTATCATAATTCAAAGGGGTAGTTTGAAGCACTTGCAATACATCTTAAAAGTTCAGAATAATTCCCAATATATCTCAAGATGGTTTAAGTTCACTTGCCATATGTAGAATTGACAAGGGGGAAACACTTGCAATACATAGTTTAAGAAAAACATCACTAGAACGATAAGTGAAGGTAGGGACACTTGCCTTAAGAAGGCTGGACTAACTCTCGTCTTGATTGTGGAAGCAACCGGGAGCACTACTCGACTTTGACGTCAAACTTACTATCTTCTCCTGAGCCTACACAAAATATTAGACCTCATCATGATACATTCTCAAAAATTCTCAATCCTAGTTATAGAAAATTCGAATCATAGTGGCACTTAGGCCTACTTACACATTCGACTCTTACTATTTATATAATAGCAACATGTCTCAAGTAGTCATTTAGGACCGGATTAGGAATATGTTGTGTACTTGATGATAACTTGAACAAAACACTTAGTAGATTTTAGTTAAGTGAAATTGTAGCTTTCAACGGATGATCATTTTCAATATTCGTTGAAAGAGTAGCTTATGTAACCATAAGACTTGTAGCACATTTCTGCATACTTGGATAGCTTAGTGAATAAATGTTGTAAATTGTCCAAGTTATGTAAACTACTAGATTGATATGTAAGTTAGGATGGTGAATTGTCTCAAGATGAAGCATATGTGGACTACATTGAGAAAGGTCCACATGTCCCTATAAGAGCTGCTATAGGAAATGAAGCATCAGTCCCAAAGCCACAAGCACAATGGTCTGATCCAGATAAAGAAAATGTTCAAAAGGATAAAAAGGCCATGAACATTCTGTTTAATGGTGTTGACAGTGACATGTTTGACAACATCATAAACTGCAAAACTGCTAAGGATGTCTGGGATAAATTCAAGTTATATGTGATGGATCTGAGCAAGTAAGGGAGAACAAAATGCAACTCTTGATTCTGCAATATGAGCATTTCTATAGTGCAGAAGGTGATTCACTCACTGACATTTTTAGTAGATTCCAAAAACTACTGAATGCTCTAAAACTGCATGTAAGGGCCTATCAAACAAAAGACTTAAACCTTAAATTCCTTAGATCTCTGCCAAAGGAATGGAAGCCTATGACAATCTCATTGAGATTTTCTCAAGATTACAAGGAGTTCACCTTGGATAGATTGTATGGTATCCTAAAGACCTATGAGCTTCAAATAGAGCAAGATGAGAAGATGGAGAAAGGAAGAAAGAAGGGAGGGTCCGTGGCATTAGTTGTTGAGCAAGAAAAGGAGAAGGAGATAAAGGTTGAAGCTATTGATTCTGCACCAAACCCTAGAGTTTGTGAAGGCAAGGGAAAGAGGCTAGTAGCTGAGCATGAAAACCATCTCAGTCAAGATGACTTGGATGACATAGATGAGCATCTCGCTTTTCTATCCAGGAGATTTTCCAAGCTCAAATTCAAGAAGAATTTTGGAGCAGCTAAGACAAACAGAAACATGGTTGATAAGTGTAAATTCAAGTGTTTCAAGTGTGGCTTGGCAGGTCATTTTCCTAGTGAGTGCAGAAAGCTTGATTCTGGTAAAAAGAAATTTGAGTCTGTTGATTATAAGTAGAAATACTTTGAGTTGCTAAAGCAAATGGAAAGGGCTTTCATTACACAAGAAAATGATTGGGCTGCTGATGGACTGGAAGAGGATGAAGATACAAGCTATGTCAATCTAGCACTTATGGCCAAATCATAAGAAATAGTGACAAGTTCATCAAGCAATCAGGTAATCACTACCAACCTAGGTCATTTATCTAAAGCTGAGTGTAATGAAGCCATAAATGACATGTCTACTGAATTATATCACCTGCGTGTTACACTCAAGTCTCTCACTAAAGAAAATAATAAAATTAAAGAGAACAATGTGTTTTTAAGTGAAAGAAACAATATGCTAGATACTCAATTTGTTGAGTTTGAAAAATTGAAAATAGAATGCAAGATTGCTAAGGATGAACTAACTGAATCCTTAAAGAAAAAGGAGATTTTAAGCAAGCAACTTGAATGAGAACAGGAAGTAATTAAGGCATGGAAATCATCTAGAGATGTCCTTGCTCAAATTACTAAAGTTCAAGGTATGGAATCTTTCTGTGATGCAGCCTGGAAAAAGAACAAGGAGAAGCTTGATTCCAATCTGGTTGAAGGACTTTCAACGGATGTAGATTCGACGGATGATGAAAATTATTCTTCAAATAATCAAAAGGATTATCCGTAGAAAGACAATGAGCCACATCCGTTGAGTGTAAGTAAGCCAGTTAGCAAAGCTAAGCAAGCTAAGTTGAATGAAAAATATGGATCAGTTTATAAGAACTTTGTTCCAGGAGAAACAAGTCAAGTGAAATAGAACAAAAGAGTCAATGTAGGTCATCTATCATCAAGCAATTGAATGACAGATTGGAGAAAATTGAAGTGAAAGCAAAGTCAAAAAGGAAAAACAATATAAATGGGAAAGTAGGGATTAAAAAACATAACAACTGCACACCTGATAAATATGCACCAAGAAAGATCTGTGTTAAGTGTGGTAGTGTTAATTATTTGTCTGTTAATTGCAAACTTGTTATTCCTGCTTCCATGTCTGCACCATCTTTATTTCCTAGCATGCCTATAATGCCTGTAAATGTTATGCCTGCACACAATTTGAATGCACAGTATGCTAACATGCCATTTGCATAAAATCCATATTATGCTGCATTTAGTATGCCACATATGCCATTTAGCATGCCTTACTGGAATAACATGTTTGCACATAATATGCCTTTCCATGTTAATCAAGCTGTGCATGATAATTCTGCAATGATGAATGGTTTTAAGGGTTCTACTCATTTTACTAAGGATGAACTTCAAGTACCTAAGTCAAATGAAGACAAACCCAAGAAACCTAAGAAAAAGGCTAACGAAACAGGACCCAAGGAAACTTGGGTACCAAAATCAACTTTATTTGATTTTGTTGTGTGCAGGGAAACATAAAGAATCTTTGGTATTTGGATAGTGGGTGTTCAAGGCACATGACTATAGATTCTACCCTACTCACTGAGTTCAAGGAAAGAGCTGCCCCAAGTATTACTTTTGGAGATGACAATAAGGGTTTTACTGTGGGATATGGCTTGATTTCAAATGATAATGTCATTATTGAAGCAGGTTGCCCTAGTGTATGGACTCAAGTACAATTTGTTGAGAATCATCCAGTTTTGTGACAAGGGCCACTCAGTAACATTCAATTCTGAAGCCTGTGTTGTGACCAACAAGAGAAGCAACAAATTGGTTCTCATTGGAGTGAGAAAAGGAAATGAGTACTTAGATGATTTCAACTCATCTAATGCAGAATCTGTCACTTGTCTATTCAGCAAGGCAAGTCAAGATGAAAGTTGGTTGTGGCACAAGAAGTTATCCCACCTTAACTTCAAGACTATGAATGAGCTAGTCCGGAAAGACTTGGTGAGAGGTATTCCTCAAGTGGAATTCTCAAGGGATGGACTGTGTGATGCATGTCAGAAAGGAAAGAAAATCAAGGCATCATTCAGAAAGAAGCTTGATTCAATAATTGAAGAACATTTGCAAATTTTGCACATGGACCTATTTGGACCAGTGAACATATTGTCAATCTCAAAGAAAAGGTATTGTCTAGTAATTGTGGATGATTTATCAAAGTTCTCTTGGACATATTTTCTCAAGTCCAAAGCTGAAGCTAGTGAAATCATCATCAATCACATAAGACAAGTTAACAATCATCCTGATTTCAATGTAAGAAGAATCAGGAGTGACAATGGAACTGAATTCAAGAATTCTGCGATGAGATCATTTTGTGAAGAGAATGGGATCATGCATGAGTTTTCAGCAGCAAGAACTCCACAACAAAATGGAGTGGTGGAAAGAAAGAACAAATCTCTCATTGAAGCTATAAGGACAATGCTAGAAGAATCAAAGCTACCAATATATTTTTGGGCTGAAGCTGTAAATAATGCATGCTACACTTAAAATATTTCTTTGGTTAATCAAGCAAAATGCATGATACCCTACCAATTGTTCAAGAACAGGAAGCAAACAGTAAACTTTCTTCATGTCTTTGGCTGTAAATGCTATATCTTAAGGAATCAAACTGATCAGCATGGGAAGTTTGATGTCAAAGCAGATGAAGGCATTTTTGTCGGATATATTGTTGGAAAAACATTTAGAGTCTACAATCTAAGAACCATCATTGTTATGGAATCTTTACATGTTGTGTTTGATGATAAAAAGATTGAAGGACTGCAAGACGGAGATTTCCATGAAAGCCTCAAATTTGACAATGTTGAGATGGTTTGTGAAGACAGTGATGATGAAAGTAATCAAGAAGTAATTTCTAAGGAAAATGCAGAAAAATCTACAACTAATGAAGCATATAATTCAACATCCGTCGAAAGACCAAGTGCATCATCCATTGGAAGACAATCCGCATCATCCGTTGAAAGAAGAAATTCGACATCCATTGAATCATCAATAGAAATTGAGGGCCAATACAGATCACAATCAGAAAGGACCCCAATTACAAGTCAGAGATCCACAAACTCAGGGGGAGTTTCTTCTAATCAAAACTCTGTCAGACATCAAGACAACAATAAGGCCTCTTCATCTAGAGCTAATCTACCTCAACAGAGAAAATGGACTAGAAATCACCCATTTGAACTAATCATTGGTGATGCATCTTCAAGAGTGCAAACAAGGAAAGCAACTCAAGATGAATGTCTATATAACAGCTTTCTATCTCAGGAAGAGCCTAAAAAGGTAGAAGGAGCTCTATTGGATCCTGATTGGGTTTTAGCTATGCAAGAGGAGCTAAATCAATTTGAAAGGAATATAGTATGGAAGCTGGTACCCAAACCTAAAGAAAAGAATCCTATTGATACTAAGTGGGTATTCAGAAACAAGATGGATGAAAATGGCATAGTTGTCAGGAACAAAGCTAGATTGGTTGCTAAGGGCTATTTTCAACAAGAAGGAATTGATTTTAATGAAACCTTTGCTCCTGTTGCAAGACTTGAAGCCATCAAAATTTTCTTAGCCTATGCAGCCCATGCCAATTTCAAAGTCTATCAAATGGATGTTAAAAGTGCCTTTCTAAATGGAGATTTGGAGGAGGAAGTCTATGTCAGTCAGCCTCATGGTTTTGAAGATCCAAATTTCCAGAATATGTCTACTATCTTTTGAAAACACTTTATGGACTGAAGCAGGCACCTAGAGCCTGGTATGATACTTTGTCAAAGTTTCTCTTAGAAAATCACTGTATTAGAGGTACTGTTGACAAAACCTTATTCTTTAGAAATGTTAATGGCTCTAGTATATTTGTTCAAATTTATGTAGAAGATATTATATTTTGCTCTATAGATAAAAAACTTTGCAAAAAGTTTGCCAAATTGATGCAAAGTAAATATGAAATGTGCATGATGGGAGAACTAACTTACTTTCTAGGTTTACAAGTTAAGCAAGTTAGTGATGGAATATTCATTAGTCAAAGAAAATATATCTATGATCTTTTGAAGAAGTTTGATCTAATGGATTGCAAATCTGCAAAAACTCTTATGGCCACTGCAACTAAACTTGAATTAAACACTACTGAAAAAATCTGTGGAAATTTCAAGCTATAGAGGCATGGTTGGCTCACTTTTATATTTAACAACTAGTAGGCCAGATATAATGTTTGCTACTTGTCTTTGTGCTAGATTTCAGGCTAATCCTAGAGAATCTCATTTAATAGCTATTAAGAGAATTTTCAGATATCTCAAGGGAACACCAAAACTTGGCATTTGGTACCCTAGAGATTCTGGCTTTGACTTAACTGGTTATTCAGATATAGATTATGCAGGTTGTAAAATTGATAGAAAAAGTATAACAGGAACCTTTCAATTTCTAGGAAACAAGCTAGTATCCTGGTTCAGTAAAAAGCAAAATTGAGTTTCTACTTCTACAGCTGAAGTTAAATACATTGCTGTTGGTAGTTGTTGTGCACAAATTTTATCGATGAAAAATCATTTATTGGACTATGGACTACAAGTGAATATGATTCCTATTTTCTGTGATACCACAAGTGCTATTTCCATCACTGAAAATCCAGTATAACATTCAAGGACCAAGCACATTGACATCAAGTACCACTTCATTAGAGAGCATGTTTTGAATGGTACTGTGGAACTTTATTTTTTTCTAAGTAAAAAACAACTTGGAGACATATTTACCAAATCACTTGATGAATCCACCTTCACTAGGTTGGTAAGTGAGTTAGGTATGTTTCAATACTCCTAATCTATTTTGATGTCTAAGCAAATTGAAATGCAGCCAGAGTAAAAGTTGATAATTTCTTTCTTGGACAAAATTTTGACTAAGTCAGAATTTGTATCTCGACGGATGTTCATCATCCGTTGGAAATGAATATCCGTTGAATTATATTATCCGTCGAAATATCAATTATTACTCTGGGTAATTTTATTATCATTCGTCGAATTGTACTCAATCTTAGCCGTTAATTTTGAGCATCATCCGTCGAATTTACTTACAGCATGTATGTATATTTCAATGGATAATCTTAGAATGTTGATAGTTTTCTTTATTTTTTAAATGGCTATTTCACTTTATAATTTTTGACAGTTTTATTTCTAAGTATAAAAGCTAATTTCATTTACATTCTTTACTTTTATCTTTCTCAAGCAATTTCCCTAACTATTTCTTCTCCAAAGAAAAACAAAATTCTCTGCAAACCATTCTCATTATAAAAAATGGCACCAGTAGTCAAGATCATGTCCCAGTCTGGGTTTGTGTACGAAAAGAACAACTTCGTTGCACTAGTAAACAAGGAGATTGCTGCTTCTAATGATTACCACAAAGTGATGGGCTTCATTCGATGTTGCAAACTGAAGTATGCTATGCTAGAGTCTCCTGTTATCTACAGTGAAGTGGTTGCAGAGATATGGACCACTCTGTTTACAACTCAAGTGACAAAACTATTACCTTTTCTCTCAAAGATACAAACTATTGCATAAACAGTAATATAATTCGTGCTTGTTTTCAATTACCTGAGAATAATACACTTAGCCCACACACAGAAACAGATGTAAGTTCCATGCTCAATTCTATGGGCTATGCTTTTGATTCCACCAAGCTAGGTGATGTAATTACTCAAATTTTTGAGACTTTGTAAAATGCTTAATGAATAGTAACCCTGACAGACAGGGAAAAACCTTTTAGCCCACACTATGTTGTGCATGAGAAATTGAGTTTCGGAGTTGATAACATGATTATACATAATCAAGGATTACGGGAATCACAATATAATTACGAATCTAAAATCCTACGGATTTGTATCCAAGAACGATACTTCAAAACATGAAGAATGTATAAGAAAGGATTTACACTGCGAACCGTTTACTAGAAATTATTACGAAAACGAATAAGCGACCAAGCAAATGCGTAAATGAATAAATAAACGTACTGAACCAAATTAATTAAACTAACTAACCATGGTAAGAAACTAACTATGGCTAGGTTACCAAATAGTAACCTAAACTAGGAAGCATGATGACCTAAAGCTAGGAATAGTAAAGATAATACCTAAAACTAGATAGTTAGCTTGTAAACCTAGGAAGCAAGCAAGATATGTCCTAAGATATGCCAAGATTTTCTAGTCCTAGGTTATAAACTAAAAGATATACAAGTCATATAACACAATATTTCAAGAGAAGCAATCAAGAAGCAACAAAATCTCTCTCTCTCCCCTCCATTTTCTTCTTCATTCGGCCAAACACAAAAAAAGGAAGAAAACCAAATTTAAAACTCTCTCTTCTAGCCATGGAAAAAATCCACCATTAATTCCCAAGATTAATACATCCTAAACTAAGGTGAGATAAAATTTTAAGCTCATTTCATTGAGGTTTGATGGGTGAAATAAATTCAAGAAAAGTGATAATGAATAGTATGAATAGTAACTTTTCTTTGGTTTCTTGATTTTGATGGTTGATCTAGGTTCCAAAAACCCTACCAAGTATTCCCAAGACTTCACCATCATCAAGAACACATCTCAAGCTTTCAAGAAAGGTATAAATCTTTGACAAATCTTTATTTAAGGACTAAGTTCAAAAATCTTTGAAAACCTAGTTATAAACTTAGTTATAGTGGTTGAATTGTTGTAATCTTGATGTTTAGTTAATTAGTTCTATGGTTGATGATTGTTTTCTTAAGAACATGACGTTAGAGGAGTTAGTGTTGGGATGATGATTTGATGATTGTTGGTGGTAGTATAGAGATTTAAGATGTAAATGAAACACGGATCGTAATTTAAATCTCGCTAAAACGAACAAAACTCAATATTAAGTTTCTGTAGAAAGTCCCGTCTGTATAAACTGTAGTTTCTTGAAAAGTAACACTTGATTATGATAGAACATGTTATAAGGATCATTTAGGTGCGTGATTCTGAATTACGGATCAAAAGGTATGACTTTTTTAGTAAAAGTGATTTACGCGACAAAAACTGCTACGAATTATGAACTTTGTAAATAGAAATGATCGACTTAAAAATATTCATAAATCATGAAATTTTTACAGAGAGTAGTAAATAGATTTCTTGAGCTGATATAAAATTTTCAAGTTAAAATAAGGACTTCAATTTTATAAAAATATCGGAACCAAGACCGCGCGATTAGAAAACCGTTAAAAATCATAAGAAGTGTCGACGATGAAAATGTAAACGGACATAAGGCACTTCAAAAATGAAGAGACCGTGACATGAATAAGTACTTAAGGAAATAATAAGAGTAAAATGAGTTGAGAGAACGAATAATAAGTAGCATATGTGTACGAGTCACCGTAAATAAGTACGGAATCTAATGAAACGGTTTATGTTTATGGTTATAGATTTCAGAGCGGACCCTAGAGCATCCTCCACCTCAAAGTACCCAGGAAAGTTTACGAACCCAACTCTATATACTGTTGTGTTGTGAAAGGATTATTTTATTATCTTTTGCATAAATGCCATGCTTTCCATGATACTAAGTATTTGAGTGTTCACATATATAGCGATGGTGTTACGATATATATATGTCGTAGAATGTTTAAACGTCGCCATGAGCGTGATGTATAATTATAAGACCAAGAGTCGATCAGAGTTTTAAAATGGAAACCCAGGAACCATTCTGGTGATGTTTTGGACGATTAAAGTCTGTACTTATTTTATTTTAAGGGACTCAATGTCGACTTGTGAAACATTAAATACCTCGAACTTTTATTAAAACGATTTCCAAAGATCATATTCCCTCAACTATATTTAATTACTCGAATAATGGATATTATTTCATTTGTTCATTTCATATAGGAGAATTATTCTCTAACGATTATTTATTTCAAACTCGATTAATTATTAAAGATTACTTTAAATTACTTAAACATAAATTAGTTGAGGAATATTATTTCAAATATTCTTTTAAAGTATAATTATTCAAGGTTTAATTATTTAATGATTATTATTTCATTATTAATTATTTAATAAATGATTTAATATGATTTAAAAATCATAAAACCTGATTTAAAATACTTTCTGAATTTCAGAAAATCATTCGAATTATTTTAGATCGTCGAAGAATATTATCTCAACTTATTTTAAATATTTTGAATATAGTTTCAAAAGAAACTCCCCTTTATTTAATTATCTGTTGACAACGGTCAACTCACATCCTTAGTACTTCCTCCAAAAATTCTCGGAAGTACATATATATACACATAAGATGAGTTGTTTCTATCAACAAGCAAAACGCTTGGGGAACTTCGATGTGGTTTGAGTTCTTGGGATATCATAGGATTTTTTAAAGGACAAGGGAGGGGTTGAGATCCAGTACTTCGTGTATTGGAGAGAGTGCCAGTACCGTAGGAGATGGTACTATATGTACCTAAGGACCTGCGAAGTGTGTGTATACCAGAAATGGGACACATTGCCCGTATGCGGAAAGGGTGATAACCAGGATACGAAGGTGTCGTCCTTCTACTAGTAGAAAAGGTTACTGATTGTCCGTAGTATGACTGATCATCGTATGCGGTAGCTCCAGTGAATGTCCTATTCTTCCAATTGGAATTGTGATGCAATCCCGTAACCCAAGCCTAGGTGCTGGGTTTACCATTAAGGTATTCGCAGGATAATGAATCCACTATAGAATTGTTTTTGAAAGAAGGTGCGTATCACCAAGGAAAACTATTTTTGAATAAAACATATTTATCATATGTGGTATTATACTTGATTTTATCATACAGTCATTTCATACTGTACATTATTATGTTGGGCATTATAGCTCACACTTGTTTTCCTAAATTGACACAACATAAAAGTGAATTAAGATGCCTCATGAAACTCATAACCAGGAAACAGGTAGGAAACAACCAACTGTTCTGTAGGATGTTGGGTGATGTACCTCAGGTAGATCGAATAAGCTGGATTGGTTTTCACTTATTTTTAGTCCGGCTTAGTTACAAGTATGACTTATGTAAGATAATAAATAAGAAACGGATATTTGGCGGATGGACTAACCTTACTTAAAGGTTATTTCTGCGGTAAGACTTAATCACTTTTGGGTTGTAATAATTAATCACTTTATGGATTGATATACTCTAGTAATGAATGGTTCGTTTAACCTCTAAGTGTGTGTGTGTGTGTGTATTTGTGTGATAAGTGTGGGGTCGTAAAGGTATGAGTATTTATATATTATGTTATGAGGTAAGTGTTATATAGGATTCAAGATGGTGTGGCCTCCCAGATCCCTGACCCCGGATTTTGGGGCGCCGCAGATATGGTATCAGAGCCTTAGGTTCTCAAATCTTGGAATTAATAGGATATACAATACGTAGATATAAGGATATTAATAATCAAGTAGAGCTCAAGTCGAGTTCGCCGTCGGGCTACATGGGTAGTCTTGATAGTTTTACCCTCAAGGGAATTCCGACTCTAAGTTAGTAACACCTTGCCTATTATGTCAGGTACTAGTGGAGCCTATGGGGGAGGTTGACCCTATTGATGATGTTATGGCCCCTGAGCGTGACCCTACTCCCAAGACGGAGGAACCACTTATTGATGCCTCAGATGATGACCCTACAGAGGATCCCCCAGAAGAGGAGACTAACTTCCATGCCCCCATAGCTGATGATTTTGAGATGCCCCAGGGCGATGGCGTAGACTGGACAGACATATAGATGTACCCTCTCCCGACCGTTCACCCTCCTACACCCCATCCAGGGATGCTGAGCCCTTTGCCCTACACTAATAAGGATGAGGATGACGAGATGGATGCATAGAACTACGAGGTTCAGGACATATCCTCTAGTGACCCAGACTCACCTCTACCACCCCCAACGGCCATACATGTAGCAGTGCATGACTGGATAGTGGCTCATCTTAACACTAAGATCACCGTGGCATCTTCCCATATTTTGGAGCTATGACAGGCGGTGACCTCCGAGAGAGCCATCAGGCTAGGATACCCAGGGGACTTTAGAGCTGCTTCCCCGGCCATAGCTCACAGGGAGATTAATGGGATTGAGCTCTATACCCGTGTACAGATGAGGATGACAGTGATGGGAGGATACATCCCAGTAGTTGATGTAAAGCTGATGTTGGCAGGAGCGATGAGGAGGGTTTGAGACCTCACGCGTAGTGACAGTGACTGAGAGGAAAGTGACTACTTATGGACCTTTTAAAGGGCTGTGTGACATGTCACCAATTTTGTTCGGATAGCTAGTAGTAAATAGCATTCCTAGCCTTTCAAGGTACCCGGTGTATGTATTTGTATTTTAGTATTCAAGACAAGTAGTTGATGTATTATATTCAGGATCATGTATGAACTCGGATAGTTGTTTTATCCCCAAGATATAATCTAGGAGACCCTATGGTATATATCTAACAGTTATTAAGAAATTGATGTCCATATTATTGCAGTTGTTAAAGATATGCTAGATAATAAATGACATACTTACCTACGAATAAATTAATCCAAATGTAAAAAATCTTGCAACTGTATTGACATATTTTCATTATCAAAATGATGCCACCCCGTAGAAGAGGAACCAGGGCACGACCCACAGAATATGTTAACCAACAAAAAAATAGACCTGTCCACATAGTGAATGAGGGAAGTGAAGAAGACCTAGACTATAATGAGTATGATGAGGAAGATTATGTAGAAGAAGAGGCTGAGGATACCCATCAGGGAGGGAACCCCATGAATGAGTTTATGGAACTTTTAAGGCCAAATCTGAACCAACAGCCCATTCAACCACAGCCGCATATTGCCCAACTGACTGCGGTCACTGCCTTTAGGGCATTCAAATCCCTCAAACCCCCAGAGTTTATGGGATCTTCCGACCCCGTTGAGGCACGGGCTTGGCTCAAGGAAATAGAAAAGTCCTTCGAAATACTAGGTGTGGAAGAATGACACAAGACCATTTTCACCTCTTACATGCTGAAAGGGGAGGCTAACTACTAGTGGGAGTCCAAACGAAACCTCGAAACTGATGTTGTGATTCCATGGGATAGATTTACCCGATTGTTCTTAGACAAGTATTTCCCAAGGTTTATGGAAACTCAGATGGAGATTAAGTTTCTAGAGTTGAAACAAGATAAGATGACTGTGGTAGAGTACGAGGCCAAGTTTACTGAGTTGTCACGATTTGTACCCGAGTTTGTGAATACCGAGGAGAAGAAAGCGCGAAGGTTTCAGCTTGGTCTAGTGGATCCAAAACCATGTAGCAGTAGTAGAACTGACAGATTATGCCACCTTAGTGCAGAAAGCCTCGATTGTTAAAGCTGGTAGTGAACAAAGTTTGAAGGAAAAGGAAGATAGGGAGTCAAGGCGGAGGAGGAGGAACCGGGAACAGGAGCCTTCCAAGCAGGTTTGTCAGGGGACTGGTGTCCCAACATACGAGAGGCCCCAGATTTAGAAAGGCCCGAAGTAAGAGCGTTGGCCAAGGTGGCGGACAATCTAGGGAAACATTTCATAGCCAACCCCGTGCCCCAATACCGAAATGTCAAACATGTGGAAAAAGACACATTGGAGTGTGCAACCAGGAGAGAGCCCCTCTAAAATACTATAGGTATGACCAAACTGGACACCTTGCCAACAAATGCCCCCGACTCAATCTGACGTGTTTCCAATGTAGAAAGGTAGGCGCATGAGAAAAGATTGCCCGCCATTAAGGCCACCAGCCTCGGGGATGAGCAGAGTTACATCCAACCGGCCCCTAGCTGCTAGGACTTTTAACATGACCGTTCAGGATGCTGTCCGGAACACTAACGTGATAGTAGGTACCCTTCTGTTAAATTCCGAACATACAAATGTCCTATTTGATTCTGGAGTGAGCAAGTCTTTTATATCTCAAAATTTTGCTAAGAAGTTAAAACTTAACGCCATACCCTTACAAGAGGTGTTACAAGTAGAAATAGCAGACAGAGAAATAATTCATGTAAATCAAGTACAACCTAAATGCAAATTAAAATTAGAAGGGAAAGTCTTTGAGGTTGACTTAATCCCATTTATGTTAGAAGAATTCCATATAATCTTAGGAATGAATTGGTTATCCAGTAATGAAGCGCAGATAGATTGTGAGCGAAAGAGAGTAAATATAAGAGTGCAAAATGAAAAGGAAATAGTGTCCAAGGCCCCTTATAGGCTAGCCCCAGTTGAGATGAAGGAACTAGCTTCTCAATTGCATGAGTTATTAGATAACAGGATGATAAGACCCAGTGTGTCACCGTGGGGAGCGCCAGTACTGTTCGTAAAGAAAAAGGATGGCAGTATGAGATTATGCATAGACTACTAGAAGTTGAATAAGCTGACTATCAAGAATAGGTACCCTCTCCCTAGGATTGATGACTTATTCAACCAGCTCAAGGGTGCTGTACACTTTTCCAAAATAGATTTGAGAATAGGATACCACCAGTTGAAAATCAAACCTGAGGACATACCAAAGACTGCCTGTCGCACTAGGTTTGTACACTATGAGTTCTTAGTCATGTCGTTGGGGCTAACCAATGCACCCGTAACCTTTATGGATTTGATGAACAGAGTGTTTAAAAAGTAACTGGATATGTGTGTGATAGTTTTTATAGATGATATTCTAATCTACTCAAAGACAGAGCAAGAATATGTAGAACATTTGAGGATAGTCTTAGAAATCTTGAGGAATGAGAAATTATATGCCAAGTTCTCGAAATGCGAGTTTTGGTTAAAGGAAGTTCAGTTCTTAGGACATGTGGTGAGTAGCAAAGGAGTTTTAGTTGACCCCTCCAAGATAGAGGCAGTATCCAATTGGGAAAGACCGACTACCCCAACCGAGGTTAGGAGTTTTATGGGTTAAGCAGGATACTATTGGAGATTCGTGCAAGACTTTGCCAAGATAGCCGACCCATTGACTAGACTTACCCGCAAAACGGAAAAGTTCGTGTGGACAGAGAAATGTGTGGAAAGCTTTCAAGAACTAAAAATGAGGATGGTGTCAGCACCAGTGCTCGCTCTTCCCGATGGAAAGGGAGAGTTTATGATATATAGCGACGCCTCACACAAGGGACTAGGATGTGTACTTCTGCAGCACAGAAGCGTTATTATGTATGCCTCTTGATAGTTGAAGGAATATGAGATCAGATACCCAACCCACGATCTAGAATTAGCCGCCATAGTGTTTGCCCTGAAAATTTGAAGGCACTACTTGTACGGTGAGAAATGTGAGATTTACACAGACCATAAGAGCCTCAAGTATATTTTTACTCAGAAAGAACTGAACATGAGACAAAGGAGGTGGTTAGAATTGATTAAGGACTATGATTGTGAAATTTTGTATCACCCGAGTAAAGCCAATGTGGTGGCTGACGCCCTCAATAGAAAAGAGAGACTAAAAATGATAATGACGTCTGAGGAGCTGGTTAAAGAATTTGAAAAGATGGAAATTGATGTGAGAATAACCGGTAAAGGATCAGAAGGATTATTTGAGATTAAGCTAGTGTAGTAAGTGACTGAAAAGATACGAGTGTGTCAGGAAAAGAAGATGAATGAAGAAAGAGAAACATTGACCGGTGAGGAAGTCAGATGTGAGAAAGATGAGAAAGGGATCATGAGGTATGCATCCAGGATTTGGATTCCAAATGTGCAAGAACTAAAGGATGAGCTGCTGCACGACGGGCACAGCTCCAGATTTTCGATCCACCTAGGAAGTACGAAAATGTACCATGACCTTAAGGAATATTATTGGTGGCCTAACATGAAAAGAGAAGTAGCAGAGTGGGTCAGCAAGTGCTTGACATGCCAGAGAGTGAAGGCTGAACATCAGCGACCGAGTGGACTATTACGGCCCCTGGAGATTTTGGGATGGAAATGGGAGCCTATAGCCATGGATTTGTGACCGGCCTACCAAGAACGAAAACTAATCACGATGCCATATGGGTTTTCATAGATAGACTGACCAAGTCCGCGCACTTCCTGCCAAGCAATGAAAGTTACACCATAGACAAGCTAGTGGGGATTTACTTGAAGGAAATTGTAGTAAGACACGGTGTTCCTGTTGCTATAGTGTCAGATAGAGACCCAAGGTTTAACTCCCGATTTTGGAGAAGCTTCCAGGAGTGTGTAGGCACCATACTAAATATAAGTACCGCTTACCACCCCCAAACTGATGGGCAAAGCGAAAGGACTATTCAGACCCTAGAAGATATGCTGCGAGTATGTGCCATCGACTTTAAAGGGAATTGAAAGACCACTTACCCCTGATCGAATTTGCCTACAACAATACCTATCATGCTAGCATAGGAATGCCTCAATATGAAGCTCTTTATGGAAGAAGATGTCGTTCTCCCCTACGTTGCAATGAGGTTGGAGAACACAAGATAATAGGACCCGAGTTAGACCAGCAAACCAGAGAGATGGTGGGACTTATTAGGAAGAGACTGGTAGCAGCTCAGGACAAAAAAAAGAAGTACACCAACCAGACCAGGAAAGATAGAGAATATGAAGTAGGAGATTCAGTGCTATTGAAGGTATCTCCATGGAAAGGGGTGATGAGGTTTGGAAAGAAAGGGAAGCTGAGTCCCAGATTCATAGGTACCTTTGAGATTTTGAGGAGAATAGGACCTCTAGCTTACGAGCTCACCTTGCCTTCTAATCTGCAACAAGTGCACAATGTGTTCCACGTGTCAATGCTAAGGGAATACCATGCTGATGTGCGATATGTGATAGAGTATGAGCAGGTAGATTTATAACCAGAATTGACCTACGTTGAGCAACCGGTAAGGGTGATAGACCAGAAACAACAAATGCTGAGGAACAAGACTGTTAAGCTGGTTAGAATCTTGTGGAGAAATCAAAATGTTGAAGAGTCAACTTGGGAACTAGAAGACGCAATGAGGAATAAATATCCCCACCTATTTTCTAATTGATTCCGGGACGGAATCCTTTTTAGAGAGGAAGACTGTAATAACTCGAATTTTTGAGACTTTGTAAAATGCTTAATTAATAGTAACCCTGACAGACGGGGAAAAACTTTTTAGCCCACACTATGTTGTTCATGATAAATTGAGTTTCGGAGTTGATAACATGATTATACGTACCAAATGAGTGTATGTAAACGCTATTAGTTTTCGAAGAAAACGAACTTTGAAAATTAACCGTAGC
This sequence comes from Apium graveolens, assembly GCF_009905375.1. Taxonomy (NCBI): domain Eukaryota; kingdom Viridiplantae; phylum Streptophyta; class Magnoliopsida; order Apiales; family Apiaceae; genus Apium; species Apium graveolens. The sequence continues at coordinate 137,103,833 of NC_133650.1, read as the reverse complement.
TACGAACCATCAAGGATTACGGGAATTACAATATAATTATGAATTTAAAATCCTACGGATTTATATCCAAGAACGATACTTCAAAACATGAAGAATGTATACGAAAGGATTTACACCGCGAACCGTTTATGAGAAATTATTACGAAAATGAATAAGCGACCAAGCAAATGCATAAACGAATAAATATACGTATCGAACCAAACTAACTAAACTAACTAACCATGGTAAGAAACTAACCATGTCTAGGTTACCAAATAGTAACCTAAACTAGGAAGCATTATGACCTAAAGCTAGGAATAGTAAAGCTAAAACCTAAAACTAGATAGTCAGCTTGTAAACCTAGGAAACTAGCAAGATATGTCCTAAGATATGCCAATATTTTCTAGTCCTAGGTTATATACTAAAAGATATACAAGTCATATAACAGAATCTTTCAATAGAAGCAATCAAGAAGCAACAAAATCTCTCTCTCTCTCTCTCTCTCTCTCTCTCCCCCCATTTTCTTCTTCATTCGGCCAAATACAAAAAAAAACCAAATTCAAAACTCTCTCTTCTAGCTATGGCAAAAATCCACCATTAATTCCCAAGCTTCATACATCATAAACTAAGGTAAGATAAATTTGTGAGCTCATTTCATTGAGGTTTGATGGGTGAAATAAATTAAAGAAAAGTGATAATGAATAGTATGAATAGTAACTTTTCTTTGGTTTCTTGATTTTAATGGTTGATCTAGGTTCCAAAACCCCTACCAAGCATTCCCAAGACTTCACCATCATCAAGTACACATCTCAAGCTTTCAAGAAAGGTAGAACTTTTTGACCAGTGTTTATTTAAGGTTTAAGTTCAAGAATCTTTGAAATCCTAGTTATAAACTTAGTTTTAGGGGTTGAATTGTTATAATCTTGATGTTTAGTTAATTAGTTCTAAGGTTGATGATTATTGTGACGGCCTCAACCCCAAGGTCAGGAGTTGACGTCATCCATAACATAACAAGTAACATAATAAAATTCATTTCATTGATAAAACATAATCACGACCCCTCTTACCAAGATCTTTTCCATGTTTAAGTATGAATTAGGTCATCATAAAAGTAAAACTAACTCATTACAACCACCTTGACAATACTATCTTAATACAGCAACTCAACAGACCATTTCTGGTTTGACACAACTAACTCAGAGGAGCTTGACACGGAAGGAACTGGAACTCTGCCCCGACTACCACAAAGGAATCTCCTAGGTATCTGCAATACATATATAAAACATTTTGCAAAGGTGAGCAATCAATTGCTCAGCAGTACCACTATATGAATAATAAGCAAAAACAATTTATGCTCAACATTTATAGGAACAGAAATCATAACTCGTTTATAAAACAAGTAAACATGTGAAAACCGATGAAATTGATGAAAACTGGATTATCAATAGCTAGCATGCTCTAGAAAACATTTTATTAATTGTGCCGTGTAAATACCACAGTTTAATTTTAGCATGCTACTTCTATTTTCAAATCTTTCATCCGATCGCAGGACCCATAAAACCATTTGTCCCGTTACAGGGACCCAAAACCATTTGTTCCGTTATGGGAACCATAAAACCTATCCCATCACATGCCCTATTAAATCACTTGTTCCTCCCCGGGAACCTCAAAATCACTTGCTCAGATATAAAAGTATTGGATGATCCCTGGTGAGACAGCTGATTAGGCTATCTCCATAGGATAACTCTATCTTGGTTATCCTATGAAAACTTGTTCCGGAACTCAGAGACTAGCTAGGTCCTTGTCATGCTGGGCTGGTGGTTATAATAGGGTGCGCAACCACTTTGCCTCTTACGCTATCTTCCAGGCCGTTACGGGCCTCCTGCGCACACTCATCCAATTATCTGATCATTTTTATCCAGTTTTCCAAATCACTTACCTATCTCTTGTCAAAACAATTATATCACAGCACAATTTCCAAAACATTTTCATTTTATTCAAAATTTAGAGATAGGTATTTTCAGAAGTTACTTTTCCCCCAAAACACAAGTTAACAAAACAATTCAAAACCCAGGGGATACGTAACTTAAATCATTCTGTTCCAGTACGTAATTTAAATCAACAATTATTCATATACACTAAACCATAAAAGATTTGTTCAGGGGTACTTGCCTTGCAGAGCTTTACAAATATTATCGATTGACCTTGAGCCGACACGGACGCTCAGGCTTTATCGCCTAACCACTAGATCACCCTGGATTCGACTTCAACACTCAGGTCCTTCGATTGGAACCTTACTGAGCTTGTCGACTGTCCACTAGGCTATCCTTAGACCAACCCCAACTCTTGGACCTTCCGACTAGAACCTATAGAGTCGAAATACCCTAATTTAGACATTCAATTATGTTTGACATATCCTCGCTAACAATCTACCCGTACGTTAACAAAACCCGACTCGCAACATACTCAATATTATAATACCCGTATCAATTAGGATTCACGTTCTTGAAAGTAAGTTTGGTGTTCGTTTTCAGAAAATACGTATACTCGTCATTATACGAAGTTAGGGTTATTGGTTTTGGCAAAACATTTCATCACAACATACAATCAGTTTCCGCATAAAATATTTATATATATTTATACATATTCGTTCGACATCCCAATAATTTCCAGCTACGCTCCCGTATTTCCGTAGTTTGATTTCCCGGAAATCGGGCAGCACATCCTTTGTTTATCGGACTACCCGTCGAAACAATTCGACGTCACAATCAACAAATAACCCAATCAATCACAATCCAATTCCCAACCACCAATTTTAATCAACGAAGTCAATTCACAAATTCCTAACACTAATTAAATATATTTGTTAATTATTATTTGTATTTTTATATATATATAATCCGTATTTTTATAACTTTATTCGTATTTTAAATTATACAAATTAAATACTAAATTATTTTATAATTGTAGGACTCAGAATTAGTTCATCACGGTCCACCGTCCACTCATCGAAATTCATCGCGGATGGCGGTAAAATCTGCGGGTACCTGTCTATTTCAGTTTTCCAACGCGAAATCTAACCGATAACTAATTTCTTTCCCACAAAAAATATTTTTTTATTTCCCGAATCATAATCAAATATTCCTGCAGAAATAATAATAATAAGAATTTCGATCAACAATAACCTTTTTAAAATAATTCAATCAATACAACAAAGAACACTGCCCACTTGCGCCTCACGCGCATATAACAGAAAAAGAACACAATTATCGCCGGGAAGCCAGAAAGTCCGGCAACAATAGCGGCAACGTGACACCGAAAACAACAGGGGGTTTAACACACACCCGAATCCACACACACACAAGTACACACACACACAATCACACTCACATACGAACACAAAAACGGATCACACGCGCCACGACAGCCACCTCGCCAGAAAGCGAAGGACGGCGGCGATCAGAAAAGCAAGAAAAAGGCAGTCCAGACTTACCAAAATAAATGGGATGAGCCGAGAAAATAAAAAGAACAGAAGAGTAGAGACATGAGAGGAGAGATTTCTGGCAGTTTGAGAGAGGAGATAATCGAATTAGAGAGGAACAAAGAGGGCCGAGATGCACACATAGAAGTTGTGTGTGTACATATGTATTTTATTTTTTTAACAAAACCTCATCCAATGACCGGTATCAAAAACAAGGGACGCGCAACAATATATGTACTGAAAATCAGACACGTGTCCTTATCATTGAATACAAACCTAAATCCTTTTCACAATTCGCAACTTAACGAACCGTGTTGCGAGTAAAATAAACTCAAAAAATTAGCAGAATAGTTTAAAATTCTCCGAACAGTTAAGAACTAATAAAATAAAGTTTTCGTAATTTTTAGAGCATTTTCGAATTGCACAATATACCCGCATTTCTCAATTAATGAACCAAGCTGTACTTAAAATAATTTCAGAAGATCACAAAAGTAGTCTTAAAATGTTGGAAATATCCCGAAGTATATAAAAACATAACTTACGAAATTTTAAAACAATTTCTAAAACACACTTTATACCCGCTTTTATCAATTAAACGAATCAACGCGCGGGTGAAATTAATCCCAAAAATTCCCAAAATAATTTTAAAATTCTCGGAATATTCCAAACTTAAATAAATATGAGTTTCATAATTTTTACAGAATTCTGGAGTTAAATACGAATTTTACGAATAAATGCAATCAGAAAATCATACAGGGCTAAATAATTGATGAAATATTGATTTCTAAATTTTATAAACTCCTAAAAAGAATAATTGAAATTATGAAACAATAACAATAGTTTTAGAGATAACCCAAGTGTTTATGGACATAATTCCTTAATAAAATCATCTTTTAAATATAAAAACAAAAAATACAGTTCACAAATAATTACTCAAATTAATATCGAACACCAATAAGCACTTATAACTTATCACAAAGTAATATCCACCTGACAGAACCCATACACATATTTTATTTAATTAATAATTTAATAATTATACTTTTAAATAATATAAAAGTATACGAGTCATTACAATTATTGCCTCAATAACATGATGTTTTTGAGAGGAGTTAGTGTTGGGATGATGATTTGACGATTATTGGTGGTAGTATAGAGATTTAAGACGTAAACGAAACTCGGATCGTAATCGAAATCTCGCTAAAATGAATAAAACTCAATATTAAGTTTCTGCAAAAATCCCGACTTTATAAACTGTAGTTTCTTGAAAATTAAGACTTGATTATGATATACCATGTTATAAGGATCGTTTAGGCACTTAAATCGCTTGATTCCGAATTAAGGATCAAAAGTTATGACCGTTTTAGTAAAAGTGATTCACGCGACAAAAAATGCTACGAATTACGAACTTTGGGAATAGAAATGATCAACTTAAAAATATTCATAAATCATGAAATTTTTATAGAGAGTATTAAATAAAGTTCCTTAACTGTTATAAAAATGTCAAGTGAAAATAAGGATTTTTAAATTTTATAAAAATATCGGAAACAAGACCGCGCGATTAAAAAACCGTTAAAAATCATAAGCGAAGCCAACGATGAAAATGTAAACGGACATAAGGTATTTCGAAAAGGAAGCGACCGTGACATGAATAAGTACTTAAGAAAATAATAAGAGTAAAATGAGTTGAGAGAACGAATAATAAGTATTTAATTATTATTATTTCATTATTAATTATTTATTAAATGATTTAATATGATATTAAAATCATAAACCTGATTTAAAATACTTTCTGAATTTCAGAAAATCATTCGAATAATTTCTGATCGTCAAAGAATATTATCTCGACTTATTTTAAATATTTTGAATATAGTTTCAAAAGAAACTTCCCCTTATTTAATTATTTGTTGATAACTGTCAACTCACATCCTTAGTACTTCCTCCGAAAAATCTCGGAAGTACATATAGATACACATAAGATGAGTTATTTCTACAACCAAGAAAAACGCTTGGGGAACTTTGATGTGGTTCGAGTTCTTAGGATATGATAGGATTTCTTAAAGGACAAGGGAGGGGTAGAGATCTACTACTTCATGTATTGGGGAGACTGCCAGTTGTAATATCCCGTATTTTTAGAATGATTATAATTATTATTAGAATATGTATATATATATGAGCTGTTATAGATTGAAAACTAGGGTATATTAATTGTTGTATTTATTACTAAGGTTCGGGAGCTCAAGGCCTTTAATTGATGCTCTCGTGTTTCGTAGCTTAACTCTGACTTTACGAGATGCCTACGTATCTCTGTGAGTTAGAGAATCAAGCCCAAAAATGTAGTTCTGATAGGAGGGGTGAGTCCCTTTATATAGACGTTGGGAGTCCTTGAATTGGACTAGGGTTAGGAGACTTGTTGAGCAAGTCTCAGACTTTGGATAGGCTTTGAAGTCCTAGAATCAAGGAATCAAACTCCTTGTGGGTGTAGGTGCCTTCAAGGTTATCTTTTATAGATTTATATCACTGATTGGATTCATTTAATGAGCTGTTAATTTTCCCTATTTATTAATTACGAATTTAATAAATAATCAGGACTTCGGGCCTCGTTAATTGGGCTTCGTTATTGGACCGTATCAGGTCTAATTGATTCAATATTAATTATATTCCTAGGTTAATTTTAGGCCCATATCACTTTCCCCCCAACTTCTGGGAAACCGTAAAAGATTTTGCAGAAGTCAAGTTCATTTGTTCCCTTACTGGGTAACGTTTTTGCGTAAAGTGTGGAGCGACCTACATATTTACAAAGATTTGCCTTGCACATGGCTTCAGGTTTGTTTTAGAACTTCCCTATTGTTTTCCTTAGCTTATTCCTTCTTTTTAGGAATTTTCTGGTATTTTTGAGGAATTTTCCCTTAATTTCCGGGATTTTTCCTAATTTTCCAGAATATTCTGATACTCACAGGTATTATTTCTTTAATATTTCTAGAGTATTTTATCAAAAATTATTTTTGAAAATTATTTTCTAATTTTCCCTAATTTTCTAGGATTCTTCAGAAATTTTTAACCCTTTTTTCGACCTGGATCCTCGTCGAAATTTTGACCTGGATCCTAGTCGAAATTATGGCCAACACCTGATGCCTGGTCGAATGCATACGACCAGGATCCACGACCAGGATTTCAACCTGGATCCTAGTCGTTTTGACGACCTGGAACTTGGTCAAAATTCTGGTCATTTTTTGACTCTTCTTCGAATAAATTCGACCAGGATTCATGATCTAATCCTCGACTTAGATCCTAGTCGTTTTGACAACCTGGATCTTGGTCAAAATATTGGTCATCTTTGGTTCCTGTTCGAATACATTTGATCGGGATTCACGACCTAAACCTCGACTTAGATCCTAGTAGTTTTGACGACCTGGATCTTGGTCGAAATATTGGTCATTTTTGGTTCCTGTTCGAATAAATTCGACCAGAATTCATGACCTCATACACGACCTCAATCCTGGTCTATTAGGGGGGTGTTTTTCTGGCTCATGTTTGAAAGATTTCGAATAGGATTCACGACCTCATACACGACCTCAATCCTGGTCTATTTGGACGAGTTGATTTTATTGGGCTTTTCCTAATCCAATTTGCATTTGGGTCTGGTCTTTTCCTAATTGGCCCTCTAATTTGGTCTTTTCCAAATTCAATTTGGATTTGGGCTTTAAATTGGGCCTTTTTCCAAATACAATTTGGATTTGGGCTTTGAATTGGGCCTTTTCCAAATTTTATTTGGATTTGTATATATTTCCTTAGATTTCTTCCAGATGCCCAAGAGTGTTCTGGAATGTTCCAGATCTTGGGCTTTTCTTTCGGGCTTCTGTGTTTATGGGCTTTTTTGCCCCTTCACCTTCTCCATGTTGCCTATATAAGTAAGTGAAGTAAGTCATTTCACCTCACTTCTCATTTCTTGCTTCTTGAGTTCTCTTCTTCTCCCTCAGAAAAATCCCTAAGTCTTTCTCAGAGTTTTCTAAGCCTTTAATCGCTTTTTCTTCCGACTCTACAAACTCCCAAGTATATCTCTTGTATTCTTTTTCTTTTTCTTGTCTTCACATGCTTAGATTTATGCCTAAATCTGCTTCTTTTGCTCTTTTTTAGATGGCAGATAAGAGAATGACTTGTTTGGCTAAAATGAATGTGGCCAAGAAGTCCAACGAGTTCCCTATTCGATCAAGGTATTCCTCCTTGATCGATATGATCAACACATGGGGGGACGAGTACCCTTATGATGCTCACTTGGACGCATTTAATCATATCACTACGTTCCAAGATGCGAAGAAGTTGGAGAAGCTAACCAACATTTTCAAGGTCCAAAAGCCCTACAAGTTGGTTTTTGCAAGTGCCGCAGACAGGGCTTGCCACTGAAAAAAGATGCTCTATGTGTCTACAGGGACACGTTCAGGGCTGGAGTCAGGTTCCACTTTTAACCTTTTATTCCTCTTCTCTTAGCAGATGTCAGGATCAAAACTTGCCAACTCCCTCCAAATTCGTGGAGGTTGATACTTTGCTTCTTGTCACAATGTGCTAAGCACAATATGGCCCCGACAGTCGCTGTGTTCCGAAAGATCTTCCAATTTAAGAATAGCCCTGACAAGAACCCGAGGTGGGTCAGTTTGAACCAACGCCCCACAATTCCCCACATTGTTAATGGGAAATCCATCCCTGACAACAATTTGGGGTGGAAAAAGGAATTTTTGTACTTGGTTTGGGAAGGCGGCGACTAGGGTACACTCTTCCGTTCGTCTTTCAGGCAAGTTGTAGACAGAATCCCCAATGACATTGTGTTGTCTGAAGAAGAGACAACAACTTTTAACCTCCTTACCCAGGATAACAGAACATCTCATTCCTGGGACCTTATCAAGGAGACGGTTTTGGTCAAGCGCGGCCTTTCTCCCGTATCTATGAGAAGTAATTTCCAACCTTTATTTTTTATTTTTTTTTGCATATTTAGCTTGGTCATTTTCTGGATTTAACTTACTTTTAACCTTTCATGCAGTGGCTGAAAAGATAGTAGAGGTGACCAAACCCAAGGACTTGGAAACCACAAGGATGAAAAGGGCTGGGAAAGTCTTCAAGGACCCACGCGTGGGAGATCATTTTCCCGAATTCCTCCTGCAGACGAAAGAAGGGGATGAGGAAGGTCCCAGCCAACCCCCACACACTAAACAGAAGCCAGGGGCCTTCTTCCAACCGGCCTGGGGAATCCGGGGAAAAGACACAATTGTCTGGAATACGAAGCATGCCAAGGAATGGTCGCTTCAGTCTATTTCCCCAGTGGACTATCAGGATTTTGTCCTTCAACGGGACTTGAAGGCCAATGAGCTATTTGGTGCTCAGGCCCTAGAGACGGTATATTTCTTATTATTTTTTGTCACTATTACTTTTTGTCATGATTTTCCTTATTTTTCTCACTTTTTCTTTATCTCCTATAGGTGAACGTCCATTTCCAAGGGGCGCTTCTTCAAGCTAAGGATTGGAAGGTAGGCTTAGAGGATACGACCACGAAATTAGAAGAGGCCAACCAAGAAATTGAATACCTCAAGGCCCAACTTGCCTCCTCAACCTTTGATATGGAAACGGATCGGGCTGAGATTGTAATTCTCAAAAATCAAAAAGATAAAGCCTTTGATGCCTGGATAGACACTCAGGAGTTCCAAGACCTGATGGTGGAGCATGACACGCTTACTGACCCCATGAGTTACAAAGAGGGCTGGGATGCCGCAGTTGAGGCCATTCAGGCTAAATACCCGGAAACGCTTGAGGTAGAATCCTTCTCCTGTCCTCTTAAGATCCCAAGGCTGGGGGGAGTAACTGATAGGGTCGTGGAGCATATCCGAGAATAGGAATGATCAGTTCCTTCTCCTGGTCATGGAGCTTCTTCATCAAAGGCCCCGGTCATGAGCCAAAGTCAGAAAAGGAAAGAGCCTGAGTCCAGCTCCGAAGAAGAGGAATCATCTTCTGAGGAAGAGTCTGAGCCTAGTATGAAGAAGGCCAGAGTTGAAGAACCTCCAAAACCAGCGTCCCCAAAGGCATCTGAGGCATCTGGGGGTAGTTTCGAGGAGACCTCCGCGAAGAATTCTGAAGAAACTTCCGAGGGGCGAAGTCATGAGACGTCTGAGGAGACTTCAGATAGTGGCTCCGAGGAATCTGAGCCTTCTAAGGCCTAACTCCCTTGCCTTATGTATTTCACTTTTCTTCAGACATTTTCAGACTTTGTAATAGACTTTGCATGTTTTTACTTGTCTTGTCTAGTAATCAAATCTCAAGTATTATCATAGTTTAACCTTTCAAGTTCCTGAACTCAAGTTTATAACTTGGTTTGTCTTTCAGAATCTAACAATTCAACAAACTAGATCAAACTGAACATTTTTCATTATAACTTGGTATTTTCAACTCCTTACAAAAGAAGGGTTCAACCCTGATAAAACTAAAACATAATTTCTATCGAATATATAAAAATCCTAAACAAACAAAGCTTACAGGTGCTTTTCAACCTACTTGTCACTTTGACAAATGAGAATCGTGCTCAACCATTTTACACATAATAAATCTTCAAGTTCTGTGTGTGCCAGGCTTGTAGGATCCTCGTCCTTGAACACTTTTGACCTTGTATGGCCCTTCCCAATTTGGGGCGAGTTTTCCCTTCTTCCCAACACCAGAAGCTTCCACCTTCCTCAGAACCAAGTCTCCTTATTTAAAGAACCTTTCTTTCACCCTTAAGTTGTAGTAGAAAGAAGCCTTCTTCTGATATTCCACTATCTTGGCATGTGCCTCATCCCGTACTTCATCAATTAGATCCAGGGCTAATCTTTTCCCCTCCTCATTTTCCTCAGCATTAAAAGCTTGGATCCTGGGAGATGAATGTGATATTTCCACATGAATAACCGCTTCTGCCCCATATGCTAACATGAAGGGTGTTGCTCCAGTTGTGACTCTACAAGTAGTTCTATAAGCCCATAGTATTGGGAGTCTTTTATCCACCCGGTTATTCCTTGATTTCTCGATCCTCTTTTTTAGTCCATCCAAGATTATATGATTCGCCACTTCCGCTTGCCCATTGGCTTGCGGTTGAGCTACAGAGGTAAACCGCAACTCAATCTCATTTTCCTCGCAATACTTCTTGAATTCCTCATTGTTGAACTGTGTTCCATTATCAGTAACTAGGATACGGGGAATTCTATATCGGCACATGATATTTTCCCACAGGAATTGTGCAACATGCTTAGTTATGATCTTGGCCAAAGGCTTGGCTTCAATCCACTTAGTAAAATAATCAATAACTACAATCAGGAACTTCCTTTGTGCCGTGGCCATGGGGAAAGGCCCAAGTATATCCATTCCCCACATGGCAAAGAGGATGAGAGAGTTAATATAAGTTAACATCTCGGGGGGTTGTCGAACAACCGGTGCATGTTTCTGACAACGATCACATTTATTCACATATTCTTTGGCATCAGCCATCATCTCTGGCCAATAAAAGCCTAAACGGGTTATCTTATGAGCCAGTGCTCTACCCCCCAGGTGTTACCCACAGATACCTTCGTGTACCTCTTCAAGAGCCAAGCGTGCCTCATCGGGCCTGAGACATCTTAAGTAAGGAACCGCATAAGATCTTTTGTACAAAATCCCATCGATCAAAGAATATCTCAGCGCTCGAACAACCAATTTTTGTGCTTCATTCACATTGTTTGGAAACCAACCAGTTTGGATATGGGCCTTAATGAGATCTATCCATGATATCCCCAGCCCTATGGGAGCTACAAGTTTAACATAAATGCTCCTTGTCTTTAAAATGCGGAAGTACACACTTCCTGAACTCTTCTCTATCTTCGATGAAGCGAACTTAAACAACGCATATGCCTTAGCATTTTTGTCCTTGGGATGTGCTCAATATGGCATTCATCGAACTGAGTCACCACAGCCCTTACTAGGCGAACATACTTAGCCATTGTATCATCTCTTGCCTCAAACTCTCCCTTGACCTGGGATATGACCAAGTTCGAGTCTCCACAGACTTTTAAGTTCTTGACTCTCAATGTCCCTTCCAGGCCGAGGCCAGCTATCAGAGCTTCATATTCAGCTTCATTATTTGTAGTTGAGAAATCTAGTTTCATAGCATATTCGATCAGGAACCCATCTGGGCTTTGTAAAACTAGTCATATTCCGCTTGAATTCATTTTTGATGCTCGATCAAATTAGAGAACCCAATACTCCTTCTCTTTAACACCGTTTTCTTTGTCTCCTTATTACCTTCTGTGTCTTGAGGTATAGTATCTTCCTGCCCCCCGACTTCTTGGTTGGGTGTAGTACATTCCACCACGAAGTCAACTAATGCCTGGGCCTTTATTACCGTCTGTGGCTTGTACTTGATGTCGAATTCTCCTAACTCAATTGACCACTTAATCAGGCTTTAGCTAGCTTTGGGACTATGAATAAAAATTCCTCAAGGGCTGATTTGTTAACACTTCAATTTTATGAGCCTGGAAGTATGGGCACAACTTCCTTCAGGCCATCACCAAGGATTAAGCAAACTTCTCAATAGTTGAATAATTCAACTCAGCTTCATGCAGAATCTTGCTACTATGGGTTTCTAGACTTTAAGTTCCTCCTTAACTAATATAGCGCTCAAGGCATTTTCTGAAACGGCCAAGTACAAGTACAAAGTTTCATTCAGAGCTGGCTTGGCCAACAACGGGGCATGAGCCATATATTTCTTTAATTCTTCGAATGATTCCTGGCTTTCCTCAGTCCATATAAAATCTTTCATCTTCTTCAAGGATTTGAAGAATGACAAGCACTTGTCCCCAGATTTGGAGATGGACCACCCCAATGCAGCAACCCTTCCAATGAGCTTTTGAACATCTTTGATAGTCTTTGGGGGCTCTATGTCCAAAATTGCATTTATTTTATCAGGATTGGCTTCAATTCCTCTCTTGGAGACCATCAGTCCCAAAAACTTTCCAGACCCCACTCCGAAAGCACACTTTACATGATTTAACATCATTTTGTAATATCTCAGGACCTCAAAAGCTTCCCACAAATGGGTTATGTGGTCAGACTTTACCAGACTCTTGACTAACATGTCATCGACATAAACTTCCATGGTCTTACCAATAAGATCTTTGAAAATCTTATTTACCAACCTTTGATAGGTGGCTCCTGCATTCTTGAGTCCAAATGCCATAACAAGATAACAAAAAACACCAAAGTTAGTAATGAATGATACCTTAGGGATGCCATCCTTGTTCATCTTGATCTGATTGTATCCACTGAATCCATCCATGAAGCTCAGCATCTCAAGACCAGCAATAGCATCTATCAATGTATCTATCATTGGCAACGAGAAGCAGTCCTTAGGGCATGCGTCATTCAGATCGGTGAAATCCACACACATCCTCCATTTTCCATTAGCCTTCTTTACCATCACAGGGTTTGCTAACCATTCCGGAAATTGTATCTCCTTAATGAAACCTGCCTATAAGATTTTCTCTACTTCTTGTTTAATTGCTTCTTTCCTTTCTGGAGCAAAGCTTCTTTTCTTTTACTTCACCATCTTTCGATTTGGATCCACATTTAGCTTATGAGTGATTAGTTCCGGATCTATGTCTGGCATATCAGCTGCCAACCATGCAAACACATCACTATTTTCTTGTAAAAATTTCTCCAACTTCCCTTTAAGGGGCTCCTCTAGTGTTTCTCCAATGAAATTCACTTTTTCAGGATCCTCGGGAGCCAAAGGAATCAGAATCAAGTCTTCTGCTGGCTTCCCTCTTTTCTCATCATTCTCACGGATATCAAGATCTTCAATAGGCAGAACCTGCCCCCCGACTCCATCAGCCCTGACAGTGGCCACATAACAACTCCTTTCCATTTTTTGATCCCCTCTCTCTTTTCCAATCCCATTCCGGGTGGGAAACTTCATCACTGAATGGTAGGAAGAAGGGACTGCCTTGAAGGCGTATATTCTGGTTCTTACCATGATCGCATTATAAGTTGAACTAGCCTTTACCACCATAAAGTTCAACATTTGCGTTGCTTGTCTTGGTTCCTGACCTATTGTTGTTGGTAACTTAATTATCCCTTCCTCGGAGCATTCCACTTCTGCGAACCCATATATCGGCATGTCGTTTGTGGTTAATTGAGAATCATTGTAACATATCCTTAAAAAGGTATCATGCAGCAAGATGTCCACCGAGGCACCATTATGTACGAGGACCCTCTTTACCGGGCTGTTCCCTATTATCGGTGTTATGACCAGCGGGTCGTCATGAGGAAATTTCACACCCTCCACGTCAGAATCATCAAATGCCATTGTCACTCCTGTCCTGGTCCTTTTCAAGGCTTCCCAAAAAATATGCATAACTTCTCTAGTATATGATTTCCTTGAGTTTTTGGATGTACCAGCAGCAGTTGGCCCTCCAAAGATAGTATTTATCACAGGCCCTCGGGGTTGTCGTGCTCCAAAGATTGCATTTATCACCAGTCCCCTAGGGTGGGGATTTCTCCCCTGATCGTCTTGGTCCCTCCTACGATCATCAAAATTTTTCGTCCCATTGTTATTCCTATCTCCTCCATCTCCAGTGTACTTTCTCAACCTTCCTTTTCGAATGAGGAACTCTATTTCATCTTTCAATTGTCTACACTCATCGGTGTCATGACCAGCATCCTTGTGAAATCTGCAATATTTGCTCTTATCTAGCTTGGTAGGATCAGCCTTCAGGGGTTTAGGCCAATCAATATCTCTATCTTTCTCAATTTTCATCAAGATCTGGCTCCTATGAGCATTCAACTTAGCATATTCAGTGAACTTTTACCTAGGTCCTCCCTTCTTCGGGGTCGAATCAGTGTTTTGCTTAGTTCTAGGATACTTGTCCTTAGCAATATATTCCAGATCAGTCTTTCGCTTCATGCCACCAGCGGGCTCGTTATTCACTACTGTCTTCCGCATGTTTTCCTCCACTTTGATGTATTTCCCGGCCTTATCTTGAAGCTGTAACATACCTTCAAGGGGGGCGCTTGGCCAATGACATCTTGAAGAACTCGTCCCTAGTTCCCTGTTGCAGTGTTATCATAGCTACCTTGTCATCAAGGTCTGGGACTTTTAAAGCTTCCTTGGTGAAACGATTCAGATAGTCTTTCAAGGACTCCTTCGCTCCCTGCACAATGCTCATGAGGGATGCTGAACTTTTCTCATGCACTCTCCCACTGATGAATTTCTTAATAAAATCCTGACTTAGTTCTCTGAAGGACCCAATAAAATTCGGGGGCAAACGGCTATACCATCTTTGAGCCATTCCCGACAGGGTTTGTGGAAAGGCCCGACACTTAATAGCGTCGTTCACGGGCTACAACAATAGTGCGTTAGAGAATGTCCTGACATGATTAGCGGGATCTCTAGTGCCATCATAAGCTTTTATGGTGGGCATCTTAAACTTCCTTGAGATATGGGCATTCATTATTTCTTAAGTGAATGTTGGAGTAAGATCATCAGTATCTCCAAGGGGAAGAAGATTACTTGGATTAGCCCTTGGGACAACAGTCCTTCTCTGTAACGGACCATCCAGGTCTATGATTGAAGGAGGTTTTCTCCCCCTTGGAGGTAGTGGGGGTCTGGAGGTCTGGTGCGCCTCCAAGTCGCGCTTCAGCCTTTGAATCTCAGCCTCGTGAGCCCTGATTCTCTCCTGCACTTCTTGGGGATTTGTCCCTCGGGTGCTTCAAAGGTGCTGGTTACCATTAGGCATCGGCTCTTTACCAGCACGCCTCCTTCTTGGGGCCACATCATCATCCGAAGATTAGGAGTCTCTCTCGGTGTAAGGAACAGATAATTCTTGATCCTCCGGGATAGGAGCCAATCACATATATATTGGGGTGTCTGCCCTTGTGCTTCACTCCGATTACCATACCCACTTCCTCCAACCTCGAGGTAAAGGAGCATCCTATAAGGGGGTTAGTGGTCACAACAATTGAATACTCATACCCAACGGGTCGAGAATTCACAGGTGTATGTAACTTTTGAAGTTGGGAATTCGTCCCTTGAGGAGCTGGGGAAATCGTCCATTGTGGCTGAGGTTCAGTTGCCCCTACCTGGGCTCCTCCTTGGGTGGCGGCAAAGGTCGAATGCGGAGGTACCTCCACCGTTCACAAAATCGTTCGGGTCATCCCAGCTGGTGTTCCTTCAAGGGCGCTGTTTCCACTCTGTGTTCTCGCCATGGTTGTTGTTATGCGTTCCCACAGACGGCGCCGAATGTTATAGATTGAAAACTAGGGTATATTAATTGTTGTATTTATTACCAAGGTTCTAGAGCTCAAGGCCTCTAATGGCTGCTCTCGTGTTTCGTAGCTTAACTCTGCCTTTATGAGATGCCTACGTATCTCTGTGAGTTAGATTATCAAGCCAATAAACGTAGTTCTGATAGGAGGGGTGAATCCCCTTATATAGACGTTGGGAGTCCTTGAATTGGACTAGGGTTAGGAGACTTGTTGAGCAAGTCTCAGACTTTGGATAGGCTTTGAACTCCTAGAATCAAGGAATCAAGCTCCTTGTGGGTGTAGGTGCCTTCAAGGCTATCTTTTATAGATTTATATCACTGATTGGACTCATTTAATGAGATGTTAATTTTCCCTATTTATTAATTACGAATTTAATAAATAATTAGGGCTTCGGGCCTCGTTAATTGAGCTTCGTTATTGGACCGTATCAGGTCTAATTGATTCAACATTAATTATATTCCTAGGCTAATTTTAGGCCCATATCATGTGCTTTTATGATTTCAAAGGAATAAAATGGTGGATATTTTATTCATTTTTGACGAGTTGGTGTTATTAAATGGTAAAGTGCTAATTGTTAAGTGTTATATTGATCCTTGTTAATTTCTGAAAATATTTACTTAAATGTATTATTTTTAAAAGTTATTTGAAAGCCGATCTTATTGATATCGGTAAATTGAAATTGTTTTGTAATATCGGGGAAATATCCTACAATTATTTTTATCTATAAATAATTATTATGTGATTATTATGGGAATTTTGGTGAATTATCTGATGATTGATATTTATATTTGAGTGTGTATATGTGATAAAGTGTAAGTATTTTGATTTTCAATATGTCCAAAATAAATTATAGATAATTATGGTATTTTTCTGGTAATTTTTGGATTGTTATATGATTTTATAAGGATTTATAGATTTAATAATTATTTTCTCATTAAATATAAAACTATTTTATAAAGCCGAAAATCGTCCAACTTCAACCGTTTTTGCGTTTTTACACCCCGAAACTCTTCGTAAAATTCCTTTTTAACTTAATTTAATTATTCTGAGTATTTTCCGTGTTTCGACTTTTTCAATCCGGAGTACGGTTTGACTCGTACGAGTCCCGGCATAAAATTTTCGATACGATGATCATTTTGGTAGATCAATAAAACCCATATTCTCGAGAGACGGGATATTTTTACATTCTTTTCTCATAAGGTATTTTATAAGAAGCTCGATTTTGATAATTATCCAAATCTAGTATTAAATTGTATCATTTTTGTAGTTACTTAGCGGCTAAGTAATCTATTTTTGATCTGATATATAAGTGTAATTACAGAATTATTAAATAAATAAAATATGTTATGTTTCTGTCAGCGGAGTGTTGTATTTATTATTAGCTGGGGGTGACTCTGTGGATTCGAGAATTAATTGTATTATTAAATGCAGAATTGTATTATTTTATTTTGACTTTTAAAAGTAATTTTATTGAAAATTTATTTTCATAAATATTGAAATTGGCTCTAAAATTATTTTTATGGATTCATAATTTCAATAATTATTTATGGGGATTTATAAATTTCAGAAAACAATATTTTATTAATTATTTATTCATAAAAGATGTTCTGATTGTATTAAAGTGTAAATTCAGTAATAAATTCTAGAATGTTTCAAAAATCATGAAACTTATCTTTTCTTAAGTTTCGAATATTTAGAAATTTTTAAATTCGTTACGGAAATTTTTCTGCTTTTATTTACCCGCACGTTTGTTCTTTTAATCGTAAAATGCGGGTATAGCGCTCGAGTAAAAAATATTTTAAAAATTACGTAAATTTTATTTTATTAGTTCTAAAATATTTTGAGAATTTTAGAAGTCGAGTTAGTTTCACTTGCAAGTTTGTTCATTAATTCACGAACTGCAGGTTTGATGTTAAATCCAAAAATGTTTAAAAAATTACAAAATTTATATTTTACTAGTTGTTGAATATCTAGGAAATTTTAAAATTATTTTGAGAATTTTTTGAATTATCTTCGCCCGCAATCAAATCATTAGGAATCAAAATGCGGGACAGAAATAAGCTTGCAGCACGACAGAAGGACGCGTGGCAGCTATTCCCTCCTTTGTTAGACGCGTGGCTGTTAAAAAAAACAAATAGCACAAATACACCACCGCCTCCCTGTTCCCCTCCCCTCGCTTTCCCCGCAAACATCTCCCCCCCTTGCTCTCTCTCTCTCCCCCTCGCTCTCTATTCTCTCTCTCTCTCTCTCTCTCTTTGTTATTACAGTTATATTTTCAACTTTCAAAAATTCATATCTTGCAATCCGTCCGTCCAAATTTCAATTGTTATATATAAAAACGATCAGCACTTCGATACTTACGCAAAGGTATATATTGCGAGGTTTTGGGAAAAAAATTTGCGGAGCATATTTTTTATTTTAATTTATTTTCGGGGCATAGAAAAAGAGTTTGACGACGTTGATTACTCCATATGGCGCTTCAGCGTGTGTATTTCTATGGCAATTAATTTCAGATTTTTTTGGAGATATTTTCGGACATCAGATATTCTTTTCCGGGTGATCAGAATTTATTTTGGGTAACGATTTCGAAATTCCGCTTTCGTATTTGAGTACATTATAACATAATATCAAATTAGATATCGTAGAAGTTTTAGTAGAAGTCGCATTTGGCCGTGTTTTTCGTTTCTAGCGTGTTTATACGTGCAAATATAAATTATTGCATTTTTTAAATTATAAATTTTATTAGAGTATAGTTGGATTGTGTTATTTGTGATTGATTTTTAGGGGTTCTACCCCGGGAAAAGTCCGTTTTACAATGACGTTATTTCGAAGTTTTTTGTAAAATATTTATTTTAATTTCAAATTATTATCTTTTATTATTTTTGAAAATAATAATATGATTCAATTATTTATAATTTCTTTTGATTAATTATTTATTCATTTAATTAATTGACTAATACATTTAATCAATTAATTTTATTGATAAATAGTTGAATGAAGTGTAATTATTTATAATTGAATCAAATAATATTCTAAAATTATTTTGAGCTTTTAAAATATATATTTGGTTATCTAAAAATTAATTAATATTATTATTTGTTAGGTCACACACACTGTAGAGGGGGTGAATACAGTGTATAATACATTCAAATCGAACTTTAATATCTTAAGTAACAGAAAACAAACTTTATTGAAACAATAAACTTTGTTACAGTATGGAACTGTTACCTCTCAGTGATGAACAAATATCACGAGAGCTGCTAGGGTTACAATGAATAATCTTCTCGAATATGATAACACTTATAGTGTAAACCCTATGTCTGTGTTTATATACTACACAGTTACAAGATAATCGCTAATTGATATGGAATATAATTCTGCTTCCTAAAATATATCAATCAGATATCTTTTCTTCCAAGTATTCCATTCTTCACGGAACTCCTTCTTCATGCATATCTCTTCTTATGTTTATCTTGATCTTCTTTCCTTTAATCAGCTATTGTCCTTATCTGATCGTCCTTCAGCACTTAAGTTCTGATATCTAACTTTTGATGATTATCTCCTGATAATATAAGTACTGATATCCTTAAGTCCTGACTTCCAGTATAAGTACTGATCAACGGTTAAGTACTGATTTATCCTGTTAAGTAAAATCTGAAATCTAAACATAAATTATATTAGCCATGACATTATTAAATATATCTAACAATCTCCCCCAACTTGTAAATTAGCATAATATACAAGTTTAACAGATATTTGATGATGTTAAAAACATTAAGTACAAATGCATGAGAATTAGACTAGATAACTACAACTTACAATCCTTAAAGCTTTACCAATATTCAACTTCTGATAACAACTTCAGTCTGTACAAATATCAGAATTTAAGCAGTTGTAGATCTTCGACTTGGCTTCATCATCTGATCTCTCTGATGTCAGGAGTTATTCTGAGATAGTTCTTCAATTTGAAAGATTGCGGCTCTGAGATCATTGATCTTTGCTTTTCTTATATCCTGATCCAGTCTGATCAAATAAGCTTTATCAGACTCAAGATTGAATTCAACAGCCCTGTACCCCAGAAAGGTAGTTACAATCTTAGCAGTGTTGGGCTTTATTTCAACTATATCACCATTGTGATCTCTGTACTTTGGAACGTATGTACTGTCAGACTTAACAGAATAAAGCCTTTTCTGTCTCTGAATCTGTTCTTTCAAATAGTTTGCAGCAGTTCCTGTTATTCTGTCATCCACTTGAAGTAAGAATAGTACATGCTCCAATTCTTCAAAATACTTCAATGGAATGGCATTTTGTCTTATATGATAAACCCTACCATCTGTCATGAAATACAATATGATGTATTCTTTCAAGTAGGTATGGTAAACCATCTTTACAGATTCCAGTTGATTCAATCTCTCAGGAGTTGCTCCAATACCTGGTTCACTCAAGGAAGTTGGATCATTGGTAGTGTTATGTATTCTTCTTTCATCAGCACTTCCCAATCCAGTTTTATCTCTTGCTTCCTTTCCAGTAACTACTCTTGCTTCAAAACCACTTGCAGTAGTCTTCAAAGGTTGAGTCTGTTTTGCTTTAGTGAATCCTGGTAGGAGTGTCTTTGGTCTATCTTCTGATATCAAGTTAACTTGAGCTATGTCAGAGGTTACTTGCTTCTTCTGAATATCAGAACTTACAATTTCTTGACTCTGAACAACTTGAGCCAGGTCAGAGGTTGTTTTAAGAATTTTTCTTGAAGTCACAGCAAGATTATCTTTTTCATCAGTAATTTCTTCATCCTCTGGAGGCACATAAATCTTGATAGGTTCACCAACCTTTTCTTTACCCTTGGATCTTGGATCTATCTACGGTTGTGATCTAGCAAATGTTGCTTCAGTATATGTCCTTTCTTTGATCACAATGCCTTTGAGTTTTGGAAGTGGCTTTTTACCAGAAGCTTCAGATTTAGATGTGACTTTCTCTGATTTAAGTCTGGCTTCTTCTTCCATTAAACTTTCCAAGTCCATTCCTCGATTTTCCTGAAGAAATAACTGTCTTGACATTTCCTCATCAAGATCTAAAAGTTCATCAGAACTTATCCTTTTACCAGCAGCAGAACTTATTCTTTTCCCAGTATCAGAACTTGTCCTGTGACTTGTGATTTCAGCTTTTCTTGATGTGAATCTTCTACCTTGACTATGACCTCTACCCTTTCCAGGGTTTCCTTGATCATCTTTTTCATCATCCTTCCCTGTCAGTGTCTTGTCAGTCTTGCATTTGGACTTAATTACTTTCTCCCCCTTTTTGGCATCAGCAGGTAGTAGAAGAGAGATAAGAAATTCCACTGAGGATTGGATTTCAGTCAGTTGTGATTGCTGAGAAGCTTGATTTTTCAGAATATTATCAATCTGAGCTTGTTGATGATCTTGAGTCTTCTCAATATAAGCAATCCTGTCAAAGGTAGGTTGGAATCCAAACCTGTTCCTGTTTGATAAATTCTTCCTGAATCTTGTGTAGCTCTGCATGAGTAGTTGAGTGAAGACCTTGTAGATGTTTAGTACTCAATGCAGTGACTCTAAGCTGGGTTTTGAAATCATCAGAATTTAACATTTCATCAGCTTTAGTCAAGTGCTAAGCAAGATGCTTTTCAGTTGGAACACATGAAACTGAGTTCCATTCCTTAGTCCACTCCTGTCCTGCAGGAGTTTCACTCCAAGGTACTGGTGCTTATCCGGTAACAAACTTCTTAACCAGTTCAGACTTTAGAATAGTCTGTTGAGGAGCATGTCCTGAAGGACCTGCTGCATCAGCATCTGCAGTTGGAGTAGCATCACCAGTATCTCCAGCATTTGCAACATCAGAACTTAAAGAATCAGTATCTTCTGATAAGACAACAGTGTGAGTAGCAATGGAGGTTTCAATATCCTCTAATTGCTGATCTGGTTCTAAGTCTGATCAATATCCAAATCCTGATGCTCACCTAAAGTCTGATCATCAGCATCATGATGCAGAGAAGGTGTTGTTGATAACTCTGGAGTTTGAACAGCATCAGTAACAGGTGTTGTTGAAGGATTAGTTGATGTTGGAGCTTCTAAGAGAATTACTTCAGGCACAACCAATTTTTGAACATCAATATCAGCACTTGTTCCTGGCTCAACAGGAGACACAGATGGTGTGGTAGCCTTTTCAGAAACAGCTTCCTTAGATGGAGTTGATGGAGAAGAAGTGACTGGAGCAAATTCCTTGTCTTGTGAGATCAGAGATTCCTGATCCCCTTCCTTAGCTGCTTCCTCTTCATCATCTGACATTGGCCTTTTTGCCCTCTGTTTCTTGTATCTCTTTGTTGATTTGGATTCCTTGGGAGTTTCAGGAACTGTCATTCTTCTAAGCCTTTTGAGGAGCCTAGATCCCCCAATTCCAGAATCCTTCTAAGAAGTCTTTTTCTCAGCTTCACTTACAACAGGTTCTGAAGAAGGAACCTGTTCCTCAGTATCAGATTCATCTCTCAAGGCAGTCCTCCTTCTCTTTGAGGTGTTTGAGGAACAGTCTTTGTCCTCTTTGGCTTGGAGGATGAAGGCTTCACAGTAGGTGCTGAGGTTGAGGGTTGAACAGTCTGTGAAGTGGAGAGATAGGATTTGAGATATGTCCTGAGGGTAGGTTGAGTAGAATGAGTGGTAGGTGCTGAGGATGATGGTTTTTGGGTGTTTGTTATTGGTTGGACATCATAGTAAACAGATCTATAAGTATCAGGATCGGCATTTACTAGGATCTGTTTTACAGACTGAGGAATCTGTAATGGTCTAACCACTGATTTCTTAGTGTCAGCATTTACCAGGTCATTAAAGTAGCGTTTTATAACTTTAAAAGGTGGGGTTGAGGGACTGACTAATTGAGGTTCATCAGTACAAAAAGTATAAATAAGTTGACAAAATCTAGCAAAATAGATAACATTCCTATCCTCTGTCATCCTATCCCCAAAAAACCAATTATACCAGTTGCAAAATCAAAATGAGTTTGATTGATAATAGCATACCCGATGTGCTGACTCAGAATTGGGATAACATCAAAATTTAAACATTTGTTCCCAAAAGCTTTGGTGATGCAGTCGAAGAAGAAGCTCCATTCTCTTCTGATATGAGCCCGTTTCAACTGCCCAAGTTTTGCCAAACTCTGTTCATACCCCAAATTTGCCATTAACTCCTGAAGAGCTGATTCTTCTGGAATTGAAAAAGTACAACCTTCTGGGAGATGTAGAGCCTTGCGTATTGTACCAGGAGTAACTACATAAGATGAATCACCCACTTCGAAAACAATACTGGGAGTGCCATGTTTACCACCATCATCAAAGTACCCAGTCCGCCAAAACATCAGAACTTGTTGGCTCGAAAAGACTGAAGGCTGGGTTAATGCATACCCAATCTCACTGTGTGCAAGAAAATCTTGCACAAAATGCAATTCAGATGGAGCTTCAGCATGATCAAGAATTGTAGCATAGTTGTTTGGAACAAACTTAGCTCCATCAATGATTAAATCCTTAGGTGCCATGTGAAAAATTGAGATTCAAAAGTGCCTGTTAGGTGTTTGATAAAATGTCTGTAT
This sequence comes from Apium graveolens, assembly GCF_009905375.1. Taxonomy (NCBI): domain Eukaryota; kingdom Viridiplantae; phylum Streptophyta; class Magnoliopsida; order Apiales; family Apiaceae; genus Apium; species Apium graveolens. Next base: position 137,080,474 of record NC_133650.1, on the reverse strand, counting down.
GAAAAACCAACGTGAGAAGATGAGAGAAAGTGAGAGTAAAAGCAAGTAGAGAGAAAAAAATATGAAGGAAATAAAAGATTAAAGAAATCCTCTCTCTGTCGTACTTATACTCTGAAAAAAAATGTTACCGTTGGACACCTGTCAGACATGCAGTAATAACGGATAGTTACTGGGCTCGAGAAAACAGTAATTATTACTTACCCACTCGCCTATTTTCAAGGAAAAAAAACCGTTCCACTTACCCAGATATGCCATTAATTAAGGTGAAACAGTTTTAATTCAAAATTGAAGCCGTTTCCACTTATGGAATTATTTTTCACTGCAACATTAATATTCTGAAAATAAGTCAAGTGAAAATGACCAAGATAAATCATATGAATAAGTACTGGTAAAGGTAAGTCAGAACTTAAATTTAAACAGAATTTATATGGTCATCAGAATATCAATCAGGATTTATCAATGCATTACAAAATATCTTAGAGACAAAATCTTGAAGCAAAAATAAATTTCATTAATATATCAAGAGAATACATTCATGAAATTGAAATTACATCAGTACTTATACAAGATTTACCTAAGCTATTAAACCTAACATCAACAGCCTTAGTCCTAGCTAAGAAGCCTGACAAAGCTGATGATGAAGAAAAACAGGAAGAAGACGAGATTAAATCATTTCTTCTTCCTACTCTCGACAAACAGAATGGCGAGTCGGATGATTCGCTCTTGCTGGTGGAGAGCTTCCAGCCTTTCCTCCTCCAATCGCTCCAGATGGCGATGGTAGTCCATATAAAAGAACAGGAGGTGGGTCAGTACCTCCTGTGGGACAGAGTCCCATATCTCCTCAGGAATGGCCGTGACGTGCCATTCCTGCTGCCACTCGGCACAGCTTAGCTCCATATTGAAGTTTTGGTAGTTCAAAAACATGTTGTATCTGACCATTGTGTTTTTGAAAGAAAAAGTATGAAGGTAAGTTTGTGAGAAAGAATTTGATGGGAAGGCTGATGTGAAGTGGCTGCTTATATAGGCAAGAGAATGCCAGGAGACGTAAAAGTATTTAATGCTGATAGGTAGAATTAATTCTACCTCGTCTCCCCAGACTTTGAAAAAGAATAACATTCATTGGAAGGAGAAAAAAATGGTTGAATGCGCACAAGAAACAAGTAATAGTGGACTGTTCAAGTACGAATACCATTAACCCTAACCATAGTGACTATTAATCTTCCACTTCAACATATTCTAGTTTGAACCGAGACTGTTATTAAATTTTATCCACAGATAAGCCAAGTAAAGAATTAGACTATAATATCAGAATTTAGACTTATATCAGAACTTAACAGTCATCAGAACATAATTTCTTAACTCGAAAAAAAAGGAATGCCTATCTAAGTAAATCCTCATACAAGTTCTGAGTTATACTCTTCAGAACTTAATCGTCAGAATATGCAACCAGAACTTGTCCTCAGAGTTAGTGCAAAATGACACAATGATTGTTTATCTAAAACAACATAGACCACCACAGTAATTTTCATCATTCAGATGGAGTGATTAGTGTGTGCATTCAGTAGTTTTACTAATATCAGAACTTAACAGATGAGTAGCATTATTTTAATTTGTGACTTAGTAATAAGATAAACAAAGTAAACTCAACTAAGCTCAATTATCAGAATTTGCTTGTGACATAAGATTTCCACAGAAATAATTACTTCTTATATGGGATCATCTGTTTATTGAAGACTACTAGGTCAGTATATAGCACAGTTATCCTCATAGGATTGAATAGGTACTTAAACAGACATATCACTTATCAGAGTTTAGAAACATATATCAGACAACAATCAGTACTTGAACGCATATTTCACTTAATCACAGAATACACAAAGAGATTACATTCTGTAAATACTGATCATAAAGTCTAATGAAACAGAACAAAACTAGACAGATTTAGAAAAAGAACCTGAAACCATTCCAAGTTCATTTACCAATCTTGTAAAAGTGGCTTCACACAGTGGTTTTGTGAAGATATCTGATAGTTGTTGATCTGTTGGAACAAAGTGCAATTCCACTGTACCTTAATCCACATGTTCCCTTATGAAGTGGTACCTGATGCTGATGTGCTTTGTCATAGAGTGTTGAACTGGATTACCTGTCATAGCAATAGCACTTTGATTATCACAGTAAATAGGGATTTTGAAATAACTTAACCCATAATCCAGTAACTGATTCTTTATCCAAAGAATCTGTGCACAACAGCTTCCTGCAGCAATATACTCTGCTTCTGCAGTTGATGTGGAAATTGACTTTTGTTTCTTGTTGAACCAAGAAACCAATCTGCCTCCAAGAAATTGGCAGCTTCCACTTGTGCTTTTCCTGTCAATTTTGCAACCTGCAAAATCTGCATCTGAGTAACCTATTAGTTTAAAATCTGATTCTCTAGGATACCACAATCCCAGATCAGCTGTTCCTTTAAGATACTTAAAGATTCTTTTCACAGCTGTTAAGTGAGGTTCTCTTGGATCTGCTTGAAATCTTGCACAAAGACAGGTAGCATACATGATATCAGGTCTACTAGCAGTTAGATAGAGTAGAGAGCCAATCATACCTCTGTAATCAGTAATATATACTGATTTACCAGTATCCTTATCCAGTTTTGTTACAGTGGCCATGGGAGTGGATGCACTTGAACAATCTTGCATTCCGAATTTCTTTAGCAAGTTTCTGGTGTACTTAGTTTGACAAATAAAAGTGCCTTCATCATTCTGCTTGACTTGAAGGCCCAGAAAATAGCTAAGTTCCCCCATCATACTCATCTGATATCTTGACTGCATCAGTTTGGCAAACTTCTTGCAAAGTCTGTCATTTGTAGACCCAAAAATGATATCATCAACATAAATCTGAACGAGAAGTAAGTCCTTTCCATGGTTGGGGTAGAACAGTGTTTTGTCTATTGTTCCTCTGTTGAATCCACTTTCCAGAAGAATCTGAGCTAAAGTCTCATACCATGCTCTAGGAGCTTGCTTAAGTCCATAAAGTGCTTTATCAAGCCTGTAGACATAATCTGGATATTTGGAATCTACAAAGCCTGGAGGTTGTTCAACATATACTTCCTCCTTCAATTCTCCATTGAGAAAAGCACTTTTCACATCCATTTGAAAGATAGTAAACTTTTTGTGAGCAGCATAAGCCAAAAATATCCTTATGGCTTCTAACCTAGCAACTGGTGCAAATGTTTCATCATAATCAATTCCCTCCTGTTGAGAATATCCTTTTGCAACCAGCCTTGCCTTATTCCTTGTAATTATGCCATCACTGTCAGTTTTGTTTCTGAATACCCACTTTGTACCAACAACAGATCTATTCTTTGGTCTTGGCACTAGGGTCCAGACTTTGTTTCTTTCAAACTCATTTAACTCTTCCTGCATTGCTTGCACCCAATCAGCATCTTGAAGAGCTTCTTCCACTTTCTTTGGCTCAGTCTGAGAGAGAAAAGAATTGTAAAGACATTCATTTGAAGTACCTGTTCTAGTTCTGACACCTGCATCAGGATTTCCAATTATCAAATCAGGTGTATGTGACTTTGTCCACTTCCTTGCAGATGGAAGGTTTTCTCTAGAACTGGATGCTCCCCCATGATCCATGCTGTCTTCATTTTCATTTTCTGATGCTCCCCCTGAAACTATGCTCTCTGAGTTGGATTCTTCAGAATTTAGATTTTCAGCACTATCAGAACTTGGCTTATCAGAACTTCACGAATCAGAACTTGAAGAGCCAGATGTATGTTCTGATGTTTCTTGAGATGTGGTAGGATCTTGAGTATGCTCCCCCTGCATTGGTGCATCTTCCTTTGACGTAGTCACCACAGTTTCAATAACATCAGAGTTTAATCCATCAGAGTTTACAGTATCAGGACTTAGACTGTCAGGATTTTCAGTATCAGAATTTGAGTCTTCATTTTCAAATCTCAGCTGATCATGATCAATGAAATCTTCAAGACCAGTAATCTTCTTGTCATCAAAAGAGACATTGATAGATTCCATGACCACTTTTGTTTTCAAATTATAGACTCTGAAGGCTTTTGTGGAAAGTGGATATCCAACAAAGATTCCTTCATCAGCTTTTAGATCAAACTTGGATAGCTGTTCAGGATGAGTCTTGAGAACAAAACACTTGCATCCAAATACATGAAAGTACTTCAGATTTGGCTTCTTTTTCTTCACCATCCCATATGGTGTTTTTCTATGCTTGTTAATAAGTGTTGCATTTTGAGTAAAACAAGCAGTCTGCACAGCTTTAGCCCAGAAATAGGTTGGAAGCTTTGCTTCTTCAAGCATTGTACATGCAGCTTCAATGAGAGTTCTATTCTTCCTTTCAACAACTCCATTTTGCTGTGGAGTTCCAGGAGCAGAAAATTCCTGCTTTATTCCATGGTTTTTGCAGAACTCTTCCATCATCAAATCTTGAACTCAGTGTCATTATCACTCCTTAAGATTTTCACCGAATCTTTGAGCAATTTATCCAGATGTTTGACATGATCAATCAAGATAGATGCAGTTTCACTTTTTGTGTGCAAGAAATACACCCATATGTATCTGGTGAACTCATCCACTATGACCAACGCATACTTCTTCTTTGCAATAGACATGACATTCACTGGACCAAATAGATCAACATGTAATAGATGATAAGGCTCAAGAATTGATGATTCAATCTTGCTCTTGAATGAAGATTTTCTTTGTTTGGCCTTTTGACATGAATCACAAAGACCATCAGGAGCAAATACTGACTTTGGTAATCCTCTCACAAGATCTTTCTTGACCAGTTCATTTATATTGTTGAAATTTAAATGAGAGAGTTTCTTGTGCCAATTCCAGCTTTCTTCAATTGATGCTCTACTCATCAGACAGATTGCAGAACCATCGGTACTTGTTGAAAGCTTAGCTTCATAAATGTTACCACGCCTGTATCCTTTCAGAACAACTTTGCCTTTAGATTTACTCACAATTTCACAGTGTTCTTCAAAGAAATCAACATGATAACCTCTGTCACAGATTTGACTTATACTCAGCAGATTGTGTTTAAGTCCTGAGACTAGAGCTACATCTTTAATTATGACATTCCCAAGATTGATATTGCCATATCCCAATGTTTTTCCAATGTTTCCATCTCCATAGGAAACACTTGGGCTAGCTTTCTTCATAAAGTCTGATAGCAGGGCCTTATTTCCAGTCATATGTCCTGAACTTCCACTGTCCAGAAATAGAATATTTTTCTTGTTGCCCTGCAATCACAAAGACCACTAATTATTAGTTTTAAGGACCCAGACTTACTTGGATCCTTTGGTCTTATTAAGTTTGTTAACATTTGCAGTGGATTTAGCATCAGAGTTTATGTTAACATTTTTCTTTTCAGAACTTACATTATCAGACTTTGAATCAGAATTTACACTAGAAGGAACAATGGAAACTTTCTTCAAAGAAGGTTTTATTTGATAATAATCATAGTAAAAACTATGATATTCCTTACAAGTATAAATGGAATGCCATAAACTACCACAATGAAAACAAGGATTTTGTGGTTTGTATCTAACAGACTGACTCTTAACTCCTGATTTTGAAGGTTAGGAGTTAATATTCTTATTCTTCCTGCAAAAAGAAGCCAGATGATTAGAACTTCCACAGTTATGACATGTTTTCCTAGGAGCATCAGGAACAGGTTTATAATTATTGCTTTTATTAACACCTTCCTTTCCATTCCTATTTTTCCTAGGTGATTTTACCTTGTTTGCATTCTTAACATCTTTCAGTTTATGCTTAAGCTGCTTCTTTGTCATTAAGCCTATGTTTACTTCAGCTGTCTTTTCCTGTTTTAGTTTGTCAGAAGTTAATTCCTCTTTAACTTCTGATTTCTCATTTTCAGACTTTACAGTTACAAACTTAACAGGTTTTAACTTTGGCTTTTGCTTAACAACAGGCTTAATTTCTTCAGTTCCTTAATCATTCTTATCCTCTCCATAACCTAAGCCCTCTTTCAAGTTTCCACTACTTAGCAAATTTTGAGTTGTTTTGCCAGAATTAGTCCAAGTTCTGATAATCTCTCTTTCCTTTTCTAACTCAGTTTTTAGAGATTCATTCATTTTTAGCACTTCATCCCTAACATAGAAAGCATCATCTCTATCCTTCTAAGTTTGATGAAACATGACTAACTCTTTTTCTAAGAAATCATTTCTTTTCTTAAAAGCAAGATTTTCAGAAGTTAATCTTTCACATGTTAAAGTTTGATCTCTATAACTAACAAACATGGTTTTAAGATATCTTCTCAACTCATTAATATCATCAGTATGAAAAGCATAAGTAGTTTGAGGTACCTTTGTTTCAGCAGCTTCAGAACTGCTCTCAGCACTTTCTTTATCAGCATTTGCCATTAATGCATAGTTCTCCTCACTTTCAGAGTCTGAGGTGTCTGTCAAGCTTTTCTGCTTTGTGACAAGAGCCTTGCCTTTGTCACCCTTTACCTTTTTGCAATCTAGAGATATGTGGCCTTTCTCACCATAGTTATAGCACTTAACATTGGTATAATCTCCTTTGTCAGACTTTCCTCCTCTGCCTTCAGATCTTCTGAAATTCTTCTTATCAGAACTTATGTCTTTCCTGGAAAACTTCTTTCCCTTCCTGAACTTCCTGTATGCAATCTTTGTGATTCCTTTCACCATAAGAGCACACAGCTTCATCATCTCCTCATCAGCATCAGTCTCAGGCAAGCTTTCAGAATCTGAGTCATCATCACTTTCAGAACTTGATGACTCAGTATCAGAATTTATAACAATAGCTTTACCCTTGTCTTTCCTTGAGGAAGCTGCTTTGGGGGATTCTTCTTCAGCCTTAAGAGCAACTGTCCTTGACTTTCCTCCTTTCCTCTTGCTTCTTTGTTCCATCTCAAGTTCATGAGTCTTGAGCATTCCATAGATTTCATCAAGAGTTGTTTCATCAAGATTGTAGTTGTCTCTTATTGTTGTTGCCTTCAAATCCCAGCATTCAGGAAGAGCTAACAGGAATTTAAGGTTTGAATCTTCAAGATCATACTCTTTATCAACCAATGACAAATCATTCAAAAGTTTGACAAATCTATCATATAAATCATTCAATGACTCATTAGTCTTTGAGCCAAAGTGTTCATACTCTTGAGTGAGTATTGTCTTCCTGTTCTTCTTAATTGTGTCAGTTCCCTGACACCTTGTTTCCAGAGCATCCCATATCTCCTTAGCAGTCTTGCAGTTGATTACCCTGTTTGACATTACATTATCAATGGCACTATGCAGTAAGTGTCGTACCTTAGCATCCTTAGCAATTGATGTTATATCTTCAGCAGTATAATCACTCATTTCCTTTAGTACAGTCTTTGCTGCTTCACCTGCAACTGCAACAGCAAGCTTGGTTGGTTTGTGAGGCCCTTCCTTGATTCCATCAAGGTATTCTGGATCTGTTGCCTCCAGGAACATGGTCATCCTTACCTTCCATATGGGATATTCAGATGGTCTCAGTATGGGAACTCTGATGGTCTCATACTGACTCTGAATTTGTGTCTTTGGTGGTTCCTCAGTTTTGGTAGGCTTAGTTGGAGTTTCTGTGTCAGACATGATTGTGTTTGGATCTTTAACTGTATGTGTGTTAACAGATAGGCTCTGATACCACTTGTTAGGTCACACACACTGTAGAGGGGGTGAATACAGTGTATAATACATTCAAATCGAACTTTAATATCTTAAGTAACAGAAAACAAACTTTATTGAAACAATAAACTCTGTTACAGTATGGAACTGTTACCTCTCAGTGATGAACAAATATCACGAGAGCTGCTAGGGTTACAATGAATAATCTTCTCGAATATGATAACACTTATAGTGTAAACCCTATGTCTGTGTTTATATACTACACAATTACAAGATAATCGCTAATTGATATGGAATATAATTCTGCTTCCTAAAATATATCAATCAGATATCTTTTCTTCCAATTATTCTATTCTTCACGGAACTCCTTCTTCATGTATATCTCTTCTTATGTTTATCTTGATCTTCTTTCCTTTAATCAGCTACTGTCCTTATCTGATCGTCTTTCAGCACTTAAGTTCTGATATCTAACTTCTGATGATTATCTCCTGATAATATAAGTACTGATATCCTTAAGTCCTGACTTCCAGTATAAGTACTGATCAACGGTTAAGTACTGATTTGTCCTATTAAGTAAGATCTGAAATCTAAACATAAATTATATTAGCCATGACATTATCAAATATATCTAACATTATTAATTGATTTATTCTTATTTTATTCATAATAAATAGACTGTTTGTCCGTTTAATACGAAACGAACGCGTCTATATTCAGAAAAATATTCTGCTTTCATTAAAAATATTGTCGAGACATAAATTATTTTGTTTCAAAAGTTTTCTTATTTTGTGAGTCGTTCTAAGTCTATTATTGAGGGATAAATCATATTTTTGACCCGACATCAGTTTTAAACATACCGAGTTGAATCTTTTAACGAACCAAGTCATATGTTATATGAATTACGTGCTATGTAAATTATGTGCGTATATGAGTCAGAATTCTTGTGTTTGACTCTTTTATTGATGCGTGGGCTATCGTATGGGTAGACGATAGGGTTTTGATGCACAGTTCATCGAGTAATTATCATTTAGACGATTAAAGTTGTATCTTTTAATTATAGATGCGGAATGTTCAAATTGATCAGGACCGGACATTGGAAAGAATGAACTGGAATGATATTAGATATCTGGTATCTAGCAATAGCAGGAGCAACACATTAGTGAATTGTTGAAATAGAAAAACGGTGATGTCTTGAGATGTCAGACTGAGATGTTTATGTTACTGCAAGTGTGACTAACTGCTAAAAACCAAAGGCAAGTTCTCTATACTATTCTAATTCCAGAATAGTTCAATATTTTACATATCCAAATGCTTATGATTATGCAAGTATTTCTCTTTCTATTCTCAATTCAGAATAGATAAATGTTTTACATATCACTGAGTTAAATTTTTATCATGCAAGTACTCTTCTGTTATTCTATATTCAGAATTGTTAAGTGTTTTTACTTATCCATATACTGGATTTATAAATGTTTTAGACTTTAAGAACTATGATTTTGTTGCGAGTATTCTTGCCCAAGCAAATGGGGGAAATAAAATTTATAAGGGTGTCGATTATCATGACCCCTTTCAATAAAATGTTTTAAGATTGGATGGTTGCGTAAGAGGCCGTGGCGGCGGTCCAGTGTGAGCTATGTATTATACATGATATAATACCTTGCTAGGCCAATATGTGCCTTGGGTACCCTTTGTTTAGTTGGATATGCTTGGCATACCGGTGTTGCTCCGTGGCTAATCACCTGCGGTAACACATCGTCGTTCGAGGATTCCAATCTAAATTGTTGTTTCTAAATTATTTTTCTAATCATACAATAAATGATTTATCAAGTGTTTCCGTTTTGGATAAAATATGAGATACAGTTTTAAATTCAGTTTCTAATTGATGTTGATATTTAGTTTGTTGTTAAATATCAAAAATGGTATTAATATAGATGATTGATGTTGACTCCAAAATGGGATGTTGTGAGCATCAAAGTTCGTATTGATATCTAATTTGATATGATATCAAAATGAGTATTAATATCAAGAGTTGGATTTTGAATGAGTTATAATTCAGTCCATAATCACTGTTTCAAGTTATTGTTGTTTACAATATTTACATAAACACTATTTTACGAGTTTTATTCTCGTCAAGATTCAAAGTATTGCTGAATCCTTTTGCTCAAAAATATTGAAAGGGTTTTGAATACAAATGAGGAACCAATTTCTGGGATTCCTTAACTAAAATTTTTTGAATTCAACAATTATGATTAAACCTTCTAGTAAGGATTAGCTTGTTTTATATCAAAAGGACCATATAAATGCTATAATGAACTTGTTGAGCATTTTTTTGTTCATACTTGCCTGTTATTAAATTTAACCTTCTAGTAAGGTAAGCTTGCGCTGTTTAGCCACATAATTTGAGGAAACAAAGAAGAAGCTTTTGGAAGGTGGTTAGTCCAGGGTTTGCGGACTAGTGTAAGTTCTATGATATAAAAGTTATTTGTATTTATATATAGTTATGTTATTTTATATTTGGTCCTAGTATATTTCTTTTTGAAGTTATACTAGCGGGTTAAGTTTTGGGTTTGGGAATTTGTTGAAAAGAGTTTTAAAAAGAAAGTGAAAAATTTATTTCGCGGAATTTAAAATTCTTGTTTATACACTACGCTATAGATGGCCTATCGCAATGGTTTAATCATGTGTGTTACAAAATTATGTTACCTTAGCTATGCTAATCTTAGCCTACCGCAACGTAGTATTTTTTAAGTTACCATAGCCTTTGTAATATGTTACTATAGCTTCAAAGTGTTACATATGGTAACATGTGGAAATTTATGTTACAACAGGGTATTAATAGATAAAAAAAGTAATATTTTACAAAAAATTAAATATATAATTATTTGACTTGAAAATTAGTCAATTTTGATAATATAATTAAACAGAAATATTTATATTAGCTAAAATTGATAAAATTATTTTTTTTGTTAAATTTTGTTAACTGTACTAATTAGTAACTGATAATTTTTATTAATAAAAAATTTAAACACTATTTAAACTTCAAAGTTTATTGAAAATTAAAAAATAAAAGTGAATAGCAAACAGTTTTTTGGAGTCTCGTTGGGCTTCCAAAATTTCAGAGAGCGGGCTCAAAATATTGGAGAAGTGGGCTCTCAGCCGCTCTATCACACTCTAAACATATCGCTCTCAGTCTCTCTCAGTTTTCAATCGATTCACGCCCTATCAATTTAAGGCTCCACTGTAAAAGGATTCAACACAATTGGTTTGGGGCTTCACGGGTCTTCCCGCTTGCGCAATGTCTATACCATAAGAAGACGAATGGGAGCTCGTCAATGACGATAGCTTCGTCTACAAGCACAACAAGCGCCCTTACCTCGATATCACTCCTACCACTTCTGCTCCCCCTCTAGATCCACTTGTTGAGGACAACAATTGAAAGATTCGGAGAAGAAATTCCCTATTAAAACTTAAAGACAAGTACCAAGCTGAGCTTTCTCGTTGGGAACTTTTGTCAAACACCTTGAGGGACTTGAATTTGCAAACCCAAAATGTTGAAAAGAGGTCTGAGAAGATTGATGTGGGCCAAAAGGGAGATGAGTTGTCATTTGAGTTTTCGGGTTTTAGTGGGTGTGCTCTTGTTGATGAGCTTCTTGCTCAGGTAGTTTCAATATCTTAGTTTTTTGCTAAATTTGACTTTCTTTTTGAATATTTGGAACTTTTTTTTGTAGTGTATGAGATATTCTATTTTAATTCTTGGTAATTTCAAGTTTTGGGTTGTTTGTGAATTGGGTTTTCTTTGATATATATTAAAATTTTGTTTTTCATAGATGTAATATCATCATATCTATGAATCCAATTGCATTTGCAGCACGGCTTCTCAATGGGCCTGGAAAAATGGTGTGTAGGTTACATGCAAACCTAAATAACTGTAAGAAACTCCCGTCTAATGCATGTATGTAACGACCGGGAAATTTACGTTGCATTATATAATATTTATAATAAAATATGTGTATTAATATGTCATTTATGTGTGATTATTTGTTAAACCCTAATTCTTATGTGTTACGTGTATTCCGTATCATTTCTGCATTTTAAGGTATTTTTCAGATGTTTTATATAGTATTCATAGGTTTCATTTCAAACGTTTTGCGACCCAAACAAAGATTTTAAAGCCAGTATTTCAAATAAAATAATGGGCCTTGTTTTTCATCAAACGGCTTTTACAATCGCATTATTCTGAACATCTAGATATTTTATAAATTTTCTCGTTTTACGAAAAATGACTTTTTCCGGGCCCCATTGGGTGTTAAAAACCCCACAAAAATCACATTTTTATTTTTATAAAATTATAGGACTTTTATTTATACCATTTCTTTGTATTTTTGAATTATTCACAATTTTTGGGAATTTTTGGCATATATATTGTATATATAAAATATTTATAAATTAAATTTTAATACCCAAAAATTATGAAAATTAGGGGCAAATATTTTTATTAGGAGTGTAATTAGACCATTAATTTTATTTAGGGGTATTATTTTCATAAATATAAATACCAGATTTGTTATTAATTTTTCAGTTAATTAATATTAAAAATCAGAAAATAAGCTGAAAATCCAGAAAAGGGGGATTAGGGTTCTTGAAGTTCCTGGAATCAAAGCCAAGTTTGATCGTGATTTTGTTCACCAAATCGAGCATCTGAGTACTCGTTGCAAAGCTTATTACTTCTATTTTATGATTCTGCTGTCGATTATATCTATAGATTAACTGATTTTGATTTTGTGATTTTCGGGTTTAATCTCGAACTAGGTACTTTTGATTTATGTTACTGACATGATTTTGAGTACTATGGGTGTATAGATCGTCGAATTTAGGATCGAATGACCCCGGTTTCAACAATTTCTGGGTTGGTTTTGGAATCGCCGAAAACCGCCGCTACTGGCGGCGTTTCTTCGTGTTTCCGGTCTTGAATCGCTGCAAGGGAGAGAGAGGGTTGGTCCTGTGGTGTTGTCGATGAACAACGAAGCAAAAGCAGCCCTGAATCGTGTGATTTGCTGTCTGTTCGAAGCTCGCCGGGAAACGCCGCCGACGCCGGTTTCTGGGCAGTGTTCTTCGTGACCCGGGTTCGACCCGGTTTGCAACCCGGAAACGACCCGGGTTTGATCCTGAAAACCTAACCCTGAACCCTCATTTCGTGTTTCTGGTTTTTTTTTTATATTTATATATTTATTTATTTTTTTTATTTTTCTAAAATCAGAAATTAGTTTTAGTAATTCTAATAATTAAATTAAAATCAGTTTTAAATTTTGAAAAATAGTATTATTAATTTCTAAATTATTTTATTAATTTATAAATTTGAATTTAATTATTTAATTAATTATTAGTTATCTAATTAATTAATAATTAGGTAATTAATTAATAATTAGGTAATTAATTAATAAATAAGGATTAAAAACAATTAAATAATATGATTAATAATCTGATTATTAGTTAATATTACGTGTAACTCGTATCTATACGAGTAGTGATTCGATAATTAAAATTATTATTCAAGTGATAATTATTAGAAGAATACCGTAATAATTATTCGTATCGAATAATTAAATACAGTTAATTAATTGATTAATTAATCGTATAGGTATAGTAATAATAGCGATTCGATAGTTATTCGAGAATTGCGAATAACTCGTAATTATACGAGTAATTGAACGATAAGTTCGATTATTGCTATTATTATTATTATTATTCAGACGATAGTGAATTATTCGTATAATATCGTAATAATTATTCGTAATGAATAATTAAATACAGATAATTAATTTAAAGCGTATACGTGTAATAATAACAGTAATGTTTCGATAATTATGTGAGAAACGCGAATAACTCATAGAAATACGAGTAGTGGATCGTTGCGTTGAAATATGATTCGAATAATGACTCATTTATTCAATAATTAACGTACCAGTTAATGATATCGACTATTTATTTATAAATAATCGATCTAATCGAATAAATAGCAATAAGTTGTAAATATTTGTAATAAATTGTGATTAATCCTAATAATTAGGGATTAATTATTTTAAATTATTAAATAATTATTTATTAACTATTTATTAGTTATTTATTTATTAAATATTTAAAAAGTGATTAATTATTTTGATAATTAATCACATAATTATCAATAAATCATAACTTCTTCATTTTAACTCCAAAATTTATCAAAAAATTATTTTTGACTTCGATTTTTCTTAAATAATTACTTCAAAATTATTTTGGACTTAAAAATTTGCAATAATTATTTATATTGAATAATAAATTGAATTATCAGTGTTTAATTGGTAATAATTCAACCGTTAGTCCGATTTGAGCGAAACGAAAGCCATTTTACTCAGAAAAATGAATTCTTTTTATTAAAAATAATATGAAGACCTAATTTCTTCTCGAAATTAGTTGACTTTATTAATTGCTTGATTATCAATCGAAATGCGTGTCGAGACGAGTCTAAAAAATTCTGGAAAAATGGGAAATGAAGCAGAAGGTGATCAATGGAGCAATCAGCGAGTCGATTTTGATTCTAAAAATTATTTTAACTATAGAAATGATTATGTGCTTATGTGCTTATGTGCATTATGTGGTTAGTCGAGTCTTACTTGCTTATATGTAATATAAGAGTCAGTCATAAGCGCATGGCTAGATAATAAGAACGAAATGAAGTCAATTCAAGATGCAAATTGAAGTACAAGATGACTTAACCGGTCTATTTTGCTAACAGAAGCTAAGCCAGCAAGGCAGGTCAAGTAGGGGATAGACGGAAGTGATTTAATTACAGTAAGTCACGTAGAAGGCAAGTTTCTCCTCTATTCTATTTTTTAGAATAGTGATATTCTTTTCAGATTCTTATTACATTTGCACTATTTTAATTCCTTTATTCATATCTCAGTTCGATTCTTGAATTATTCTTTTCATTTGAATTTATTATTCATATTCCAATTGTTACTCACAGTTATTGATATATTCTGGTGATTAGAATATATCAAAGCATACCGATTTGTTCTGGTTGCTATTCCAGGGACTGGATAATACTACTTTTGGGATTAAGTCTACTTAATCCTAAGGATCGGGACATAACCGGATCCTTGAGATGGGTCGTAGTGCCTGGGTGCCTCACGGGATCTATATAGTGAGATATAGATCTGCACTGTATCCTGGCTGATCAGCAGGGTATAACTGCGAACTTGAGTCCAGTTTAGTTCATTTGCATTCGCTAGTAATGGCCTTCTTTCTATTCTTATGAGGTTATATCTTTGCAGATATACTTGGGTGTAACACCCCCAAATCCGGGGTCAGGGATCCGGTTTGTCACGAGTTCCATTTCCCTTAATAACACCCAATCTTAATAAACAATCAACTACTCCGTACTGTAACCCCACAATAAATACACACACCACAAGTTATAGTCTCAGAGATGAATATCCAAAAATAACACGAGTCATTTTATTCCACAATTATATGCCATTACACCTTAAAAGGGTTTCTGAATAAATTTACATTTCTTTGCCATTATTACAATTCATAAAGATACATAAGTCTGATACATTAAAAGTTGAAAACCTAGCCTATTGGTAGTTCCTACCTCAGCTACAGCGACATCAACGCCTATAAGAAACTGCGAAACGTTTCCCATCCGCTCGTGAATTGGGAGCTTGGTCCTGTTCATGTTGTCTATCTGATATTGTGTGATGAAAGAAGAAAGCAAGCGTGAGCAACAAGCCCACCGAAATAGTATGTATAATAATTTAAAATATATGAGCATTCTCATAGTACTCAAGAAAGTCTTGGTTAAGAAGAAATGAACCAAGTTGATATCTTAACGCGACCAAGTCGTAAAATATTCAGTATATACATATATACTTTTCAAAATCTTTGAAATACTCTGCCAGGCATAATATACACAGAGTTCCAGTTTATAAATGTATAAAAATATCATTGCAAGGTGATCTCATATATCTACCTTGTCTCAACGTTTTTCTGAAAACCTTTCTCATTCATAAGATAATCATTAACTAGATATAAGTTGAAAAGATGAAGTTACAAGATACTCCAATATACTTATATCTTTTCTAAATACCACTTGAACTACCACCATTCAAGTTATAATTAGTTCATCCCATAGATGAAGCTACACGATAAAACTTGTATAGAATTAATCTTTGAAATATCATCAAAATGAAATGAAGTTACGAGATACTTCATTTGATGAAAACATCATTTTGAAAACTCGACCCTGCCAATACTTAACAATCGCCCAGCCGTAGCCTTTCTATCGAAGTGCTCTGGGTAGTGTTGCAGAAATATCCAATTGGATGATGAACTCATTACGGGAGTTTGCCGTGCCAGGAAGACCACTCACGATGATCAGTCGCAGTAGTACAACCCCACCATTTTCTACATGTAGAGGAGAACAGTCAGATTTACTTGTCAACCGAACGCTGGACTCCTAAGGAATGGACCGTCTTAGCGGAAATTCCAGGCCATTTGGGCCAATAAATAAGGTTGGGCCGGCGCCACTCGACCACTTACGCCACTCCTAGTTCAGATGAAATCCATGACTCTGAAACTTAAAGTTCGTCCCCCCTTTCCCCAAGTAGCAACTTGTTGATACAGCTCCACCAAGAAGTCATATCTAGTTGGAAAGGAAAACTCACCGATATTTCCCAGGCGATGCCTGTTAGTGGATTAACTTATTCCAAGAATTTTACTTCCCGAGTGTTGGGTAAGTAATCAAAAACTCTTTTATCAAAACAACAACCTTGTTGCGAGTATATAAAAATACATCACGAAGTCGGATCCCTCAGATTGTTGAGCGAGTATTTAAATCCCCTTCAGAAGGAAGATCTTAAATTTGAAAACGAGTTTTGAGATTCGCTCTAACCTTTAAAATCATTTTGAAGACTCGAAAACATTTTTAAGAATGTTTGGAGAAATGCTGATTTAATAAAATAAATCAGTCCCAATATATTAGAAAATATTTGAATATTATTGTTTAAATAATATTCCCATAAAGGATGATCTTTATAAAAATAGTTGAAGTAGAAGTTTTAAAACTCATACTTGAAATGAATTATAATAATTAACCAAAGATATACTTATACGAAAGTACGATCTTTATTTGAATAATCGAAAATAAGTTTGATTATTGAAACATTATTCTTTAATAAAATAAAGAATATTATTTAACAAAATAAGCGGAGTCATAGGTCCTCGAATGAATATTCAAAATAATATTCATTAAATAAAATAAGCTGAGTCATAAGTCCTCGAATGAATATTCAAAATAATGTTCATTAAATAAATAAAGTTAACGAATAAACCTTATTCGATTAATAGTTTTGAAAACTATTTATTTATATATAAATATACATATATTATACTCGGGAACACCGACTCCCGGTTTAGAAAATGTTCACCTTCGGATCCCCTATACCAAGGGTATACGCAATTACTGCTTATCTCTATCATAGGTATTATGCAACTTATAAGCAATTGAATCAACAATTAGATATCAAGATTACGAAACATGAATGCATATATATCATATCAACATGCTCCAATATATCGCAAGATTTGCTAATAACAATAATGCACTTATCACAAGATAATGCATATACATATATACATCACAACAACATTATAACGGGTAGAAAACTTGCCTGAGTGCTCCGGGGTAGACTTAAGCTTAGAGTGGGTCCGGTAACCTATGAACAAAAATATAAGCCGAAATTAAACCAAAGTCGCTCATTAAGCTATACTTTAACTAATTAGACCCTAACGTTCGCTTTTGTGCATAACGATTCACTTAAGTCGCTCGAGTACCCTCGGCTCCACCATTTTTAATAAATTAACCATTAAGGGTTTTAAGGCAATTCTTTTGTGAGTCCCCTAACAACTGCCTAACCCAATTTACATAATTGTTTCATACTCCAATTAGTCATTTAAGGGCCTTAACCAAGGTTTTAAAGTAAGGCGAGGGGTAATAGTTCGTTCACGAAACGCCGTTACTTAAAACGGTCGTTTCTCCTAAACCGTACATCGGATTCAAGCGAACCACATATAAAAACTAATCTCGTAACATGAACTATCTAAACATATCAAATGTTAGAATCTTTCAGTGAGTTCACGGGTCCTAAAGTTAATAACAGAACAGTTAAGGAAAATCGGGCATTATGACGTTTATGTTTACGCGATTTCCAATTTAATTAACACTCTAAATTATCATCAATTCACTCACAACCATAAATACAACAATATTCAACCATCATACTACAAACTCAGTCCCCAAATCCAAGTTTTACCAATTTATCCAACCAATCAAAGACCCAATATTCAAAACCAATACAAATCCACCAAAACTACTTATAATCAAATATCAAGCCTTAATACTAACAATGCTTCAATAAAACTTAATGGAATCATAAAATCAAAGCTAGGGTTTGAAATTGATACCTTCCTTGGTAGGTGTTAAGTTTCTAGGAAGCCTTAGGGAGCCTTAATCTAACCTCCTACAAGCTTGATCTTTCCAAAGAAATCAAGAACACAAAGTTAGGTTTTGAAGTTTCTAAAAGTCAGATTAAAAGAACTGTCAAAACTAGGGTCTTAACATGCTTATTTGGATGAGACTTGTGAACAAGAGTTGTAGGCCATCTCAATACCTTTCCAAAGAGCTATAGAACATACTATTTGAGTGAGTATTGAAGGAGATATGGTAGTTTGAAGTTGCTACTCTGGTTTTGGCCGAGAGCTTGCTTCTTTAAAATGAAAAGTCAAGTTTGTGTATGATTTTTTTGTTTTGTTTCTTTGTTTATGGCTTGGCTAATTTTGAGGATTTACCATGGTAAAGAATGAATGGCTCACAATCAACCAACAACACACTTCTTTTTGTCATGCTTAGGTCATCATTCTTATGTCATCCAATTGCCATATGTCTCTTCCTTGTGGTTTGATGATGTCACAATCCTTGGCTTCTTGTACAAGCTTGTCTCTTGGTCGCTTATTTGTTTTACGGTTCGCTTAACTTTCGTTCTTGTTCGTCGTTTGAGGGATCATATCTGGGATCCTATTACTTGGGTTCCCCTAAACCTTTCTCAATATTTTATATTCCTTTTAATGATCCCCTCTTAAAATCCTTGAATTTAAATCCTTTTTATCATGTCACCTTATACTCAATTCTTTCGGTATCTGGTGGATTTTCGGGAAAAAATCAAAGTGTTCGGATTTGGATTCTGACGATCTTTACATACACTTATTTACTTTATGGAGTACTAATAAGATATTAGAATATCAATAAAAGAACTCCTACATAGTGTGGCATGAAAAGTTTTCTTAATCAGCATAATCAGCAAAATCACTATTCATCAGTGTTTCAAAGATTCCAAAAAATGGGGTTATTACAGTCTCCCCTCCTTAAAAGGATTCCGTCCCGGAATCAGATAGAAAATGAATAGGGATACTTTCTTAGCATTGCACTTTCTAACTCTCAAGTCAATTTTCCCATATTGTGGTTCTACCACCAACTCTGACTAGTTTGATAACCCTTCTCCTAAGCACTTGTTCCTTTTCAATTTATAAACCTTTCTGGTTGTTCCATATAGGTTACGTTTGGTTGCATGCCTACGCTCATGTGCCCCTATTTGTCTGGCATCCAAATTATACTTCCTAAACATTGATACGTGGAACACGTTATGAACTTGCTACAGGTTCGGGGGTAGGTCTAGCTCATATGCTAACTTCCCAATACGTCTGAATATATCCAAGGGTCCAACAAATTGTAGACTTAGCTTTCCTTTCTTTCCGGACCTCATCAATCCTTTCCAAGGGATACCTTTAAATCACTAGGTCCCCTATCTCATAATACTCTTTGTCCTTTCGAGTCAAATAAGCATACTTCTTATGTCCATCTTGGGCTACTACCGGCCGTCCTCTGATTAGATCTATTATATCCTTGGTCCTTTGGACTACTGCGGGTCCGAGCATCTTGCGCTCTACAACTTCATCCTAACATAAGGGAGATCGACATTGTCTTCCCTCAAGGATCTCATAAGGCGATATCTCGATACTGACATACGATCTATTATCGTAAGAAAACTCAATCCGTGCTAAGTGACCATTCCAAATTCTTTCAAGTCTATTGCACAGACTCTCATCATAGCTTTTAGCATTATAACTTTTGTTTCTCAATACTCATTCTTTTCTAGTTCGTAATCGTTACTATCTTCCGTACATAATACTATACTGGTTACACTTTTGCTCGTTAGTATTCTATAACCTTTTAATAACCGTGTCAACCTTAGTATCATGAACGCGTTAGATTCGGAATACCACCGCACTGATACTACTTCCTTTAGCTGCTTCCATCTTCGAAAGCTTGATCTATCGTATAGAAGTAAAAGATTTTATTTGAGAGATCACTATGATCATGAACACTTGTTCTATTGCATAGTTAGTACAGAAGGTGACTAGCCTTTAGTACTTGACAAGCAATTAAATAACATGTCGTATCCTACTAGGCTTCTATCATACAGATAGATAGTCATTCGGCAATACCTCCCTTTCTGGAAGGGTTGTTCTTCTCAGCTTATACAAAATGAAAAGGAGATAAAAGAACGAATTGAAGAGAATTGTATATGAAAAAAATACTGCCACAAATATCTGGCTTGGAATCTACCTCTGAACTATAGAGGTTTGTCATAGGAGAACAAAACATATGTGTATATATATCAACATCAAGTATTATAGCATCGCATTTCACGTGCCAGAATATTTACTATTCCTTCCATCATTCCATGGATCCATGCTCTTGCTCGAGCTCATAAACAATCACTTTTGAAACTCCCTCAACATCGAAACTCGAATAAGGGATTTCATTCTAGACATCATCGTTAATAGAATTCTATGCTTGCACCGCAACCTTCCTCGTATAGTAATACGACTCTCTATTGATAAGAAGGAATAAGTATTCAATAGGTAGATAATCTACTTAATTAGTCTATCAATGATAACTTATACACCACCACGACCCGATTAGTGGTACTCAATCTCAACATCCATTCCAATACAACTCTCACAGTTGTAAGTAATCGGCTCATTACTCGTAGAATCATTCCTGCATTACTATGGTCCACCGTTGACCTACTGTAGTCATTCGTTTTCTATGAAGTCTTAATAGTTAACCATACGGAGTCCGTACATATCGTATCGAATTCTTCTAAGGAGGTAACATGATCACCGTTCATGATTCATGGAGAACACTCATGAACTTGACATACATATGACAGGAAGTAGATAAAATTGCAGAAGAGTTTCAATGAAAGCAACGATAGCAGGTTAATACCATTATTAATCATATGCCTTCAATAGAAGACTTAACTCAAAGGTTTGTTTAGTCCTTTTTGAAACATGGTCCTGGCTTATTCTCAAGATAGGTCCTTCTAAGATAGATAGCCCACTCACGGCGATTAACATGAATTCAAATTTTTTTTTTTACCAAACTACTATTATGGTTAAGTATCACACAACCATCAGAAGGAATGTCAATCTTCCATACCACAATATAACCTTAACGGCTTTAACCATCATCACTATATTCCTCTGGCACGAGCGCCTATAATTGTCCTCTTACACTTAAAGTGTCGGCCACCTCTTTTGCCTTTCCTGATAGTAAAATTTCCTTACAATCAGTGTCATTTTAACCACCTCCAAATAAATTTTCTACCTCATTTCAAATCACTGCTTGTGTGAAAATGCTCTTCCTTAAGCTTTGGTGAGAAAAAATAAATATATATCACCATTTTTCCATAAGTTATTGCCTCTGTCTTTTAGAGGTTAACATTGCCACGACTGACCCTCGATCATACTTAGGATGTCTCTTATCTTGGGTCCTTCTTGTTTTCACCAATCTCGACCCTCATTGGATCGATCTATACTTTCTTATGGTTCAACATGTGCCCACCTGGCATTATTATAATTATGTCATATTTTCTTTATCAAAATTACTATTCTTGAGAACTTTGAATATTACCGTTCTCCTTGTAAGACCTCTAAGGTTATCCTTAAATCGTTCCTCCTGTATCCCCTAGATACAGGGCATATCAAAATACCATTTACTAATACTAGAACCATTATTTATATACTTCTGAAAAATTTCTCCACTGATCCTTAAAGGTTGTTGTTACCTTAATCCTTTCCAATTCATACTGTCAAAACTCATACTATCCCTATTAAGGGCGAAATGACAACCTTTATGCATTCCCCTAGGGTTCATCTCAAGTTATCGAAGTTATATCCTTAATTCCACCTTTAAAAAGGTACTTGTATCCTTCCATGGATAAATCAAGTCATATATCCTTGATAGATTATCTTATTCAACCATTCCCACCTCGATAGTCTATACCAATTTCACAATAACAACCTTATTCAAACTGAGGTCAACCCATATGGCCTTCAAAAGATAACAATGGTTACCCACTTTTCTTTCCTAATTTGGTAATGACAACAGGGATGTTCTGGAAGATTTTGGTAATGTTCAACGTGTTCTTCATAATAATTCCTCATTTACTTTTGTTGTTTATCTTAACAGTCATCTCAATGTTGGGATAACTTTCAAACCTGGTGTCTCCCTTTCTGGATATCATGCCACCCGTCTTACACTTCACATTCTTGAAGGTCACTTCCTTCATCCAATTTTCCTAATTTCTTACTTTCTTGTCTCCTCAATCTATCCGCGTCTCATTATTTATCCTTCGAACTATCTCAAGGTTTCCTCAAATCCTCCCAACTTACAGGGGATAAAATATATGTATCTTTTATGCCTTCAACCATCAACTTTAACTCATGGTGAATCACCCTCATCCTGACGATTACATACTTTTCTATTTCTATTGCTACGAGTCTTTAGGGTTTCCTCATACCCAACTCCCTTATCAATCCTCAAACTCTATTGTCTTTATTTTCCTTTCCACTTCAGTTTCTTTTTATTTTCTTTTCTATTATAATCATTTCACGCACCCACTAATCATTGACTTCAAATATCACGTCGTTCTGGGATTCTCTTATCATCAGAACGAATCTTGACAACTTTTACAACTTAGCTTCATAATTCATCATACTCGTCCGCCTTTGTTCTGGCTCTAAAGCTTTTACACTATCTCCATAACCTTGGGAATTACTTTCCCGAAAACAATTGACTGAACTTTAATCAGTTTATTCTAACCTCTGGCTCCGTGCCTTTCTTGGCCTTTCACCAGTGGGTGGCCTCTCTCTTAGGAAGCTAAGTGACAAAAATAGTCTTTTGCGCTTCATCAATCATTTAGAATATAAAATCAGTCCTCTATTTCCTTTGGCCAGGCTCTTGCCTCGGCTAGGTCAGCTTGTTCCTTGGAACTCTGAGAGCTTAGTGACTTAAAGGTCCTGAAAGAATTTCCCACCGCATTATTTCCTCAAGGTGGTGTTTGGGAATAAAAGTATAATTTTTGTTTAGGCAGGTCTATAAATTTCCCCATAGGAGTACCATCCCGGTTCTCCCTATCTTGCTCAACTTCTATTTTCTCAGTATGAAATGTTTCATCCTTCTCCCATAATCAGGGTTATCTCATACGTTAAAATCCTTGTTTTCCATTTCATTATGTTATGGGTTCTTTCTTTCTTGATGGCGACCTCCCTGACTATCACATTCAGGGTTTGCCCTAAATCTTATTCCTCGAACTATGGCTTTCATCTAAGATCTCGTCCTTAAGCTCTTGAACGTTCGGAACCCAAATTCTATAGGAATACCTCATTATTCCCTTATCATCTTTCTCGGTATTAATCTCTTCTCTATTTGTTGGCTCTCTGCCTTCATTCATCACTTTTTCTTGGCACAATATGATCTTTTCCAATAATTTGGGTTGTATTGCAATCTCAAACAGCTTTTCGGTACCAGCTCCGGTTACCTTCACTTCTATTTCCATTTTCTCAAAATCTCTTATCAACTCTCCCAAAGACATTTTCATCTTGAGTCTCTCCTTTATACTAATGGCATTTAGCCACCATTTTGGCTTTCCCTGGATGATAAAGAATCTCATAATCGTAATCCTTGATTAGCTCTAACCACCTCTTCTGGCGCATGTTGAGCTCTTTCTGCGTGAAAATGCATTAGAGCGCTTATGGCTTATGTAAATCTCGCACTTCTCTCCATACAAGCAGTGCCTCCAATCTTTAGGGAAAAACTATTGCCACGAGCCCAAGCCTATGGGTGGGGACATCAAATTTTATATTCCTTTAATTTTCTTGATGCGTACGCGATTACCTTGCTGTGTTGTATAAGAAGCACCCTAATTCCTTATGCGAAGCGTCACTACACATCACAAAACCTCCTTTTCCATCCGGCAACGCCAAAATAGGGGTCGTCACCAATCTTTGCTTTAGTTCTTAAAAGCTGATTTCGTATTTTTCTGTCCATTCGAACTTCTCAGTCTTACGAGTAAGCCGCGTTAAAGGGCTACTATCTTTACAAACTTGAACGAACCTCCGGTAGTTACCGGCCAATCCTACCTCTGGTAGTCACCCTAACCATGGTTATCAATTTCTCAGTGGTCCTTTATTCATTCTTGTCAGGATCCTCCATGGGATCCTTCTCAGCAATAATCCCTTCTACAACAACATCCTTAACCGCTACATCCTCAATATGAACATCATCCGGTCTCGTGTTAGGATGCTCTATCGAATCCACAATCTGATCTATAATAATTAATAAAACATCATCGCGTTGTTGCTCCTCAACCTCAGGGTTCGGAGTCCCGCTACCATATACGATAAAGAACTACGCTTCTATAACGATATTTATAAGGGTTCCCATAAGGGTTTTAACTGTCAGTACTACGTTAGGTAGTCCGACTATGAACTTGGCAAGAGTTCTTATTATCTTAGTGAACTTATTATTTTAATGTCACATCATCTCTGAGGTTTATAACGCTTAGCTCTGATACCATTTCTGTAACACCCCCAAATCCGGGGTCAGGGATCCGGGTTGTCACGAGTTCCATTTCCCTTAATAACACCCAATCTTAATAAACAATCAACTACTCCGTACTATGACCCCACAATAAACACACACACCACAAGTTATAGTCTCAGAGATGAATATCCAAAAATAACACGAGTCATTTTATTCCACAATTATATGCCATTACACCTTAAAAGGGGTTCTGAATAAATTTACATTTCTTTGCCATTATTACAATTCATAAAGATACATAAGTCTGGTACATTAAAAGTTGAAAGCCTAGCCTATTGGTAGTTCCTACCTCAGCTATAGCGACATCAACGCCTATAGGAAACTGCAGAACGTTTCCTATCCGCTCGCGAATTGGGAGCTTGGTCCTGTTCATCTTGTCTATCTGATGTTATGTGATGAAAGAAGAAAGCAAGGGTGAGCAACAAGCCCACCGAAATAGTATGTATAATAATTTACAATATATGAGCATTCTCATAGTACTCAAGAAAGTCTTGGTTAAGAAGAAATGAACCAAGTTGATATCTTAACGCGACCAAGTCGCAAAATATTCAGTATATACATATATACTTTTCAAAATCTTTGAAATACTCTGCCAGGCATAATATACACAGAGTTCCAGTTTATAAATGTATAAAAATATCGTTGCAAGGTGATCTCATATATCTAACCTTGTCTCAACGTTTTTCTGAAAACCTTTGTCATTCATAAGATAATCATTAACTAGATATAAGTTGAAAAGATGAAGTTACAAGATACTCCAATATACTTATATCTTTTCCGAATACTACTTGAACTACCACCATTCAAGTTATAATTAGTTCATCCCATAGATGAAGCTACACGACAAAACTTGTATAGAATTAATCTTTGAAATATCATCAAAATGAAATGAAGTTACGAGATACTTCATTTGATAAAAACATCATTTTGAAAACTCGACCCTGCCAACACTTAACAATCGCCCAGCCGTAGCCTTTCTATCGAAGTGCTCTGGGTAGTGTTGCAGAAATATCCAATTGGATGATGAACTCATTACGGGAGTTTGCCGCGCCAGGAAGACCACTCACGATGATCAGTCGCAGTAGTGCAACCCCACCATTTTCTACATGTAGAGGAGAATAGTCGGATTTACTTGTCAACCGAACGCTGGACTCTTAAGGAATGGACCGTCTTAGCGGAACTTCCAGGCCATTTGGGCCAATAAATAATGTTGGGCCGGCGCCACTTGACCACTTACGCCACTCCTAGTTCAGATGAAATCCATGACTCTGAAACGTAAATTTCGTCCCCCCTTTCCCCAAGTAGCAACTTATTGATACGGCTCCACCAAGAAGTCGTATCTAGTTGGAAAGGAAAACTCACCGATATTTCCCAGGCGATGCCTGTTAATGGATTAACTTATTCCAAGAATTTTACTTCCCGAGTGTTGGGTAAGTAATCAAAAACTCTTTTATCAAAACAACAACCTTGTTGCGAGTATATAAAAATACATCACAAAGCCAGATCCCTCAGATTTTTGAGCGAGTATTTAAATCCCCTTCAGAAGGAAGATCTTAAATTTGAAAACGAGTTTTGAGATCCGCTCTAACCTTTAAAATCATTTTGAAGACTCGAAAACATTTTTAAGAATGTTTGGAGAAATGCTGATTTAATAAAATAAATCAATCCCAATATATTAGAAAATATCTGAATATTATTGTTTAAATAATATTCCCATAAAGGATGATCTTTATAAAAATAGTTGAAGTAGAAGTTTTAAAACTCATACTTGAAATGAATTATAATAATTAACCAAAGATATACTTATACGAAAGTACGATCTTTATTTGAATAATCGAAAATAAGTTTGATTATTGAAACATTATTCTTTAATAAAATAAAGAATATTATTTAATAAAATAAGCGGAGTCATAGGTTCTCGAATGAATATTCAAAATAATATTCATTAAATAAAATAAGCGGAGTCATAAGTCCTCGAATGAATATTCAAAATAATATTCATTAAATAAATAAAGTTATCGAATAAACCTTATTCGATTAATAGTTTTGAAAACTATTTATATATATATAAAAATATACATATATTATACTCGGGAACACCGACTCCCGGTTTAGAAAATGTTCACCTTCGGATCCCCTATACTAAGGGTATACGCAATTACTGCTTATCTCTAGCACATGTATTATGCAACTTATAAGCAATTGAATCAACAATTAGATATCAAGATTACAAAACAGGCATACATATATATCTGATAGGGATAAATAAATCCTGATAATGGGCTGCTGGACCCAATAAGAAGGTGTTTGATATTCAGACCAGAAAGGTTAAGCCTGATGGACCAGATCAGGTCTGGTCGAATAAAAAAGGCCCAAAAGCCCTGATTATTAATTAATTTCGTAATTAATTAATAAGGGAAAAATCAGCTGTTGAGAAGAGTCCTGATAAGGATATAAATCCTTATAGATAAGGCTCAAGGGGACCTAAAAGGATAAGGAATCAGTTTCCTACTATCTAGGACTCCAAAGTCCATTCTAATTATGAGACTTGCCCACCAAGTCTCCTATACCAAGTCCAATTCAAGGACCACCAACATCTATATAAGGGGTCTCACCCCACAAATCAGAACTACGTTTTTTGGCTTGATTCTCTAACTCACAGAGATACGTAGGCATCTCGTAAAGGCAGAATTAAGCTACGAAACACGAGAGCAGCCATTAAAGGCCTTGAGCTCCCGAATCTTAGTAATAAATACAGCAAGTAATAACCTTAGCTTTTTATCCATAACATTTGGCGCCGTGGGAAAAACGGAACAACAACCATGGCGAGAACACGGAGAACAACCAGCACTCTGGAGGAGGGAACACCATCAGGGACAACCCAGGTGATTTCATCAACCGTGGAGGTTCCTCCCCATTCAACTTATGCATCTACTCAGGGGGAAGCCCAGACATGGACAACTCATCCTCAGCCACAAGGGACAACTCCCCCGACTATTCAAGGTACGAATCCTCAAGTTCAACAAATACATATACCTGTGAATTCTCGACCCGTCGGGTATGAATATTCAACTATTGTTACTACTAACCCCCCTTATGGGATGCCCCTTCACCCTGAGGTTGGAGGAAGTGGATATGCTGGGCGAAGCGAAGCACGAGGGCGGTCGCCCCCCTATATACGAGGTTTGGATCCTATCCCTGAGGATCGGGAATTTTCTGGTCCATACACTGAGAGAGACTCCGAATCTTCGGATGATGAAGTGGCCCCGAGAAGGAGGCGTCCTGGAAAAGAGCCAATGGCCGATGGAAGGCAACGCCCCCAAAGCACCCCAGGGGCGAATCCCCAAGAAGTGCAGGAAAAGATCAGGGCTCATGAGGCTGAAATCCAAAGGCTGAGGCGTGATTTGGAGGCTCACCAAGCCACCAGACCCCACATACCTCCTAGGGGGAGAAATCCTCCTCCTATCATAGACCTGGATGGTCCGGTAAGAAGAAGGGCTGCTGTCCCAAGAACTGATCCAAGCAATCTCCTTCCCCTTGGAGATCCTGATGATCCAACTCCACCCTTCACAGAAGAGATAATGAATGCCCATATCTCAAGGAAATTCAAGATGCCCACTATCAAAGCCTATGATGGCACGGGAGACCCCGCTAATCATGTTAGGACATTCTCTAATGCACTGCTGCTGCAACCCGTGAATGATGCTATAAAATGTCGGGCCTTCCCTCAAACCCTATCGGGTATGGCTCAAAGATGGTACAGTCGCCTACCCCCAAATTCTATTGGATCATTCAGAGAATTAAGTCAGGCTTTTATTAAGCAATTCATCAGTGGAAGAGTCCATGAGAAAAGTTCAGCATCTCTTATGAGTCTTGTGCAGGGAGCTAAAGAATCCTTAAGAGATTACCTAAATCGTTTTACAAAGGAGGCTTTAAAAGTCCCAGACCTTGATGATAAGGTAGCCATGATAGCACTGCAACAAGGAACTAGGGATGAGTTTTTCAAGATGTCTTTGGCCAAACGACCCCCTGAGAGCATGTTGCAGCTCCAAGAGAGGGCAGGGAAGTATATCAAGGTTGAAGAAAGTATGAGGAAGACCGTAGTAAGTAATGAGCCCACTGGAGGCAAGAAACGAAAAACTGATTTGGAGTATATCGCTAAGGATAAATATCCTAGAACTGAACAAAACCCTGATTCAACCCCCAAGAAGGGAGGACCTGGGCAAAAGTTCACTGAATACGCTAAGCTGAATGCTCCCAGAAGTCAGATTTTGATGGAGATTGAGAAAGACAGAGATATTCGCTGGCCTAAGCCCTTGAAGGCTGATCCTGCCAAGCTAGATAAGGGCAAGTATTGCAGGTTTCACAAAGATGTTGGCCATGACACCGATGAGTGTAGGCAGTTGAAAGATGAAATTGAGTTTTTGATTCGAAAAGGAAGATTGAACAAGTATACTGGAGATGGAGGAGACAGAAATAATAATGGAAGGAAGAACTTTGAAGATCGTAGGAGGGACCAAGATGATCAAGGGCGGAATCCCCAACCTAGAGGATCAGTTATAAACACCATTTATGGAGGGCCGAGACCTCGAGGGCCTGTGATAAACACGATCTTTGGAGGTCCAACTGCTGCTGGATTGTCCAAAAATTCCAGAAAGGCATATACTAGAGAGGTTATGCATATTGTTGGAGAAGCCCCGAAGAGGGCCAGGACAGAAGTAACATTGGCTTTTGATGATTCCGACCTAGAGGGTGTGAAGTTTCCCCATGACGACCCGCTGGTCATAACGCCGATAATAGGAAATAGCCCGGTTAAGAGGGTCCTTGTGGATAATGGTGCTTCTGTGGATATCTTGCTCCACGACACCTTTCTAAGGATGGGGTATAACGACTCCCAGCTGACACCAACCGACATGCCGATATATGGATTTGCTGGAGTAGAATGTCCTGTGGAAGGGATAATTAAATTGCCAACCACCATAGGTACGGAGCCAAGGCAAGCAACGCAGATGCTGGATTTTGTGGTGGTAAAGGCTAGTTCAACTTATAATGCTATCATGGGGAGAACAGGGATACATGCCTTCAAGGCAGTCCCCTCTTCCTACCATTCAGTCATGAAGTTTCCCACCCGAAACGGGATTGGAGAAGAGAGAGGAGATCAAAAAATGGCTAGAAGCTGTTATGTGGCCTCTTTGAGGGCAGATGGAGTCGGGGGGCAGGTTCTTCCTATTGAAGATATGGATGTTCGAGAAAATGATGAGAATAGAGGAAGGCCAGCAGAAGAATTGGTTTCGGTTCCTTTAGATCCCAAGAATCCTGAGAGGATGACTTTCATTGGAGCCACATTAGAGGAGCCCCTTAGAGGGAAGTTAGTGAAATTTTTGCAAGAAAATAGTGATGTGTTTGCATGGTCAGCAGCTGATATGCCAGGCATAGACCCGGAGTTAATTACTCACAAGTTAAACGTGGATCCAAGCCGGAAGACAGTGAAACAAAAGAAAAGAAATTTTGCCCCGGAAAGACAAGAGGCTATAAAGCAGGAAGTGGAAAAGCTCTTAGAGGCTGGTTTCATTGAGGAGATTCAATTTCCGGAGTGGTTAGCAAACCCTGTAATGGTGAAGAAGGCTAATGGAAATTGGAGGATGTGTATAGACTTCACCGATCTGAATGATGCATGCCCTAAAGACTGTTTTCCGCTGCCTAGAATTGATACTTTGATTGATGCCACCGCTGGACATGAGATGCTGAGTTTCATGGATGGGTTTAGCGGATACAACCAGATCAAAATGCATAAGGATGACATTCCAAAGGTATCATTTATCACTGACTTTGGTGTTTATTGTTATCTTGTTATGGCGTTTGGTCTCAAGAATGCAGGAGCCACCTATCAAAGGTTGGTGAATAAAATTTTTAAGGTTCTTATTGGGAAGACTATGGAAGTCTATGTTGATGACATGCTAGTCAAGAGTCTAGTAAAGACTGATCATATAACCCATTTGAGGGAAGTTTTTGAGGTCCTGAGGTACCACAAGATGATGTTGAATCCCACGAAGTGTGCTTTCGGAGTAGGATCTGGAAAATTCTTGGGATTGATGGTCTCAAAGAGGGGAATTGAGGCTAACCCCGATAAAATAAAGGCAATCCTGGACATGGAACCCCCAAAAACTGTCAAAGATGTTCAGAAACTCACAGGAAGGGTTGCTGCGCTAGGACGATTCATCTCCAAGTCAGGAGACAAGTGCTTGTCATTCTTCAAGTCATTAAAGAACATTAAAGACTTTGTATGGAGTGAGGAAAATCAGAAGGCATTTGAAGAGTTAAAGAAGTATATGGGCCAGGCCCCGTTGTTGGCCAAGCCAGTTCTGGGTGAAATTTTATTCTTGTACTTGGCTGTTTCAGAAAGCGCCTTGAGCGCGGTGTTGGTTAAGGAGGAACTGAAAGTCCAGAAACCCGTATACTATGTCAGCAAAATTTTGCATGGTGCTGAGTTGAATTATTCAGCCATTGAGAAATTCGCTTTAGCCTTGGTAATGGCTTCAAGAAAGCTGCGTCCTTATTTTCAAGCTCACCAAATTGAAGTGCTAACAAATCAGCCACTGAGAAATATCATTCACAGTCCCAAGGCGAGTGGGAGACTGATTAAGTGGGCAATAGAGTTGGGAGAGTTCGATCTCAAGTATAAGCCACGTATGGCCATAAAAGCCCAGGCACTAGCTGACTTCGTGGTGGAATGTACCATACCCAACCAAGAAGTCGGGGGGCAGGAAGATACCATACCTCAAGACAAGGGAGTCGACAATGGGGGCAAGGAGAAAGAATATTGGGTTCTCTATTTTGATGGAGCATCAAAAACAAATTCCAGTGGAGCAGGGTTGGTTTTGCAAAGCCCTGATGGATTCTTAATTGAGTATGCCATGAAGCTAGACTTCCCAACCACAAACAATGAGGCAGAGTATGAAGCCCTGATTGCTGGCCTTGGTCTAGCTGGGACACTTAGAGTCAAAAACTTAAAGGTCCGTGGAGACTCGAAGTTGATCATATCCCAGGTAAAGGGAGAATTTGAAGCAAGGGATGATACGATGGCTAAGTATGTTCGCCTAGTAAGGGCTGTGATGACCCAATTTAATAAATGCCATGTTGAACACATTCCAAGGGAAGAAAATGCTAAAGCAGATGCGCTATCAAAGTTTGCTTCATCTGAGATTGAAGAAAGTTCAGGAAGTGTGTACTTCCGTGTTTTGAAGACACAAAGCATAGATGTTAAGCTTGTGGCTCCCGTAGGCTTGGGGACGTCATGGATTGATCCCATCAAGGCTCACATTCAGACCGGTTGGTTGCCAAGCGATGCAATTGAGGCACGGAAGTTAACTATTCGAGCACTAAGGTACTCTTTGATAGATGGGATTCTATATAAAAGATCTTTCGTGGTTCCTTACTTGAGGTGTCTCAGGCCCGATGAGGCACGCTTAGCTCTTGAGGAAGTGCATGGAGGTATTTATGGGCAACACTTGGGGGGCAGGGCCTTGGCTCATAAGATAACTCATTTAGGCTTCTATTGGCCAGAAATGATGGCTGATGCCAAAGAATATGTAAAGAAGTGTGATCGTTGTCAGAAGCATGCACCAGTCGCCAGACAACCCCCCGAGATGCTGACCTCTATCAACTCACCTATTCCCTTTGCTATGTGGGGGATGGATATTCTAGGGCCTTTTCCTATGGCCACAGCACAAAGGAAGTTTCTGATTGTAGCCATTGATTATTTCACCAAGTGGATCGAAGCCAAACCTTTGGCCAAAATCACAACTAAGCAGGTTGCACAATTCCTGTGGGAAAACATTATGTGCCGATATGGAATTCCCCGTATCCTCGTCACTGACAATGGAACACAATTCAACAACGAGGAATTCAAGAAGTATTGCGAAGAAAATGAAATTGAGTTACGGTTCACCTCTATGGCTCACCCGCAAGCCAATGGGCAAGCGGAGGTAGCAAATCGGATAATCCTGGATGGACTAAAGAAGAGGATCGAAAAGTCAAGAAATAATTGGGTGGATGAAATACTTCCCATATTGTGGGCCTATAGGACTACCTGTAGAGTCACGACAAATGCAACTCCTTTCATGTTGGCATATGGGGCGGAAGCAGTAGTTCCCGTGGAGATATCACATTCTTCTCCAAGGATTCAGGCTTTTGATGAAAAAGAAAATGAGGAAGGGCAGAAGTTAGCCCTGGATTTAATCGATGAAGTGCGAGATAAAGCACACGCAAAGATAGTAGAATATCAGAAAAAGGCTTCATTCTACTACAACCTAAGGGTTAAAGAGAGGTTTTTCAAACAAGGTGACCTAGTCTTGAGAAAAATAGAGGCTTCTGGTGTCGGACAGAAAGGAAAGCTTGCCCCAAATTGGGAAGGGCCGTATAGAGTCAAGAGCGTTCAGGGTAGAGGAACCTACAAGCTGGAGACTATGGATGGTTTTGAAGTCCCGAGAACCTGGCACGCACAAAACCTGAAGGTTTACTACGTGTGAGATGGTCGAAGTACGATTCTCACTCGTCAGGATGGCGAGTAGGTTGAAAAGCACCTTGAAGCTTTGCTTGCTTAGGATTTATATGTTTTAGTTTTATTACGAAATTTATTAAGACTTGTGTAAGGGACGAATCCCAGACAATTTTATGAAATTCATAAGTTCTTCAAAGTATGTTTGTGGCCTAACAAATAAAAATCAAATGCATGGATGCAAGCATAAAAGGTGATAAATGAAATAGATCTGATAGATGTTACAAAAGTTTGATAAATAAAGTCTCGAAAAAGCCACGCAGGGCTGAAAAAGCTCTAAGGAGCTGAAGTACCCTCGACATCCATATCATCGTCCTCTCCACTCTCGCTGGATGTCTCTGTCGTCTCGGAGGAGGAGGAAGAGCTGTCGTCCTCAGCAGGTCTGGAAGAAGACTCGGGAGGAGGAAGGAGTGGATCCTGAGGAACATGGTCTGAGACAACTACTCGGGTACGAAACCTCTGTAGCAAAGCCTCGTCATCAGGGCAGATATAGTCCGCCGGGTTAATATCAGGACAAGCCTCGTTCACGGTCCCAAGGGCCGTGTCCCAACCAGTCCTAAAAAACTCGGGAAAGACTGAATCATCCCTAATCCTCATAGATTGGGCAAACTCCTCCGAGTCCAGATAGTTGTCTATAGCTTTATCCTTCTCCGCCCGAAGTACCACCAGCTCGGCGTTAGACTCTCCGAGTTCTTCCTCCTTGCGCTTGAGCTTCTTCTCCAGGGTAGCATACTTCTTCTGTTGCCTCCTGAGGGCATTATCGGCCTTATCAGAAGCCCGCTTCCATGATTCGGCTTGCCTCACGGCGCCTTGAAAATAGGCGTTAGACTGAAACAAAGCAACCAACGAAGTATAAGGCAAGAAAATGCTACAAGAATGAAAGATAAATTTAAAAGAGAGAAGGCATACCGAAGCCAGAGATTGGGCTCCCATGAGCTTAATCCTCTCAAGGTCAGGGGTGGCCACCACATCAGTAAAGTCCTTTGGAGTCACGCTATGGTAGGACCAATCCCAAGCATGTTTCGTGGAACCAACCACGGTGTCCCCTCGGCGGAATCCCCAGAGAGGCTGGAAGGCTCCTGTGGCAGCAGCAGTAGGGGCAGCAGCAGTAATAGGAGCACTATGGCCCCCAGCTCCTTCAGTTGAAGCCTCCCCTATAGGCTCTTTCTGCTTCTTCAAAAAGATAGGCTCCGTGGCCTTTCCCCGGGTGTCTAGGCCTGCGAGCCGAGCTTTCTTCATCCTAGCTGTTTCCTCAACCAAAGGAACATTGTCCTCGTTAATCTCCTTAGCAGCTGAAACAAAGCAAAGGACAAAATAAGTGAAGTAAATAATGCATGAAATGAAGTAAAATTGAGAAGGGAAGAAAAATACCCTGTTGAGAAATAGAGGATAGTCCCACATGAATCAGGGAAAACTCCTCTAAGAGAGTCCAGCTGGTGGTCGTGCCATCGTCCTGAGTAAGCCCATTATAAATAATAGTTTCTTCGGGAGTTAAGTGAATGGATTTGAGGCTACCATCACTGACCTTCCCAAAGGAAGATCGAAAAAGTGTGCCCCAGTCACCATTCTCCCAACGTAACCCGACGAAACTATTCCTCCAATTTTGATTATTATCAGGAATAGAGGCACTGTTAAAGATATGTTTGCTTTTGGGCCTTTGCTTGACATAGACCCAGCCGCAGATACTGGAAGAACTATTGTAACACTGAAAGACTTTCCTAAAAACAGCTACAGAAAGAGGAAAGCCCTCCCTAAGACAGCAGACCATAAAACATAGAATGTTCCTCCAGGCGTTTGGAGGAAGCTGACACGGGTTGATTTGTAAATCAGCCAAAAGATGAGGAATAAAGGGGTGAAAAGGAAACCTAAGCCCAGCATTAAGGGCATCTGTGTAAATGAAAAGAGTATCGGGTCTCCAGTGGCAAGTACGATCACCACCAGAGACTGGAACTAATCTAAGAGGAGGAAGGACGTTATAACGAGCATTTAGTTTATTGAAATCTATGTTGTGCCAAGTATTACAATGATTAAAAGAGTCGAGATGTGCAGTGGAGGGATATTCATCCCCCCTAGTGTTAATCATATCAATTAAAGACATATATGAAGAGCGGATCTCGATATCCTTACCTCGTTTTGAAGCCGAGGCTATCTTTGCCGCCCTCTCGGAATTCTTGTCAGCCATTAGTAAGCTAGAAAAAGCCTGAAGGAGAGGTTGGAAAACTAAAGGAGGGGATTTGAGAGAGGAAAGGTTAGAAAGTTGGAGGAAGGATGAGGAGAAGTTGTAGAATGAGTAGAGAGGTGAAATGAGAGGTGTGGAGAAATCAAACTCTCACCCCACCTTTATATAGCCAAGGAAGGGGGATAATGGGCCTTAAAAAAGCCCATTTGGGCCCAAAACTTAGAAGGTTCTGGAATTATCCAGGAAGTTCCTGGAAAATTCAAGAGAATTCTAGCAAAAATCAGAAGAAAACTTGAGTTTTTGAAGAATCTGGAAGAATCCAGAAAAACCCTAGAAGGATTTGGAATTTGGGCTTAGAAAATAAAAGCCCATCTCAGAAAAGGGCCTAATTTTAGAAAAAATCAAGCCCGGTTAAGGGCCCAAGTGTTTAAAAAGCCCTGTTTGAGGCCCAAATGATGTTTAAGAAAAAAGAGTGGAAAGGGAGCCCGGTTAAGGGCCCAAGTGTTTAAAAAGCCCTGTTTGAGGCCCAAATGATGTTTAAGAAAAAAGAGTGGAAAGGGAGCCCAGTTAAAACAATGGGCCAATTGCAAAAACCTAGTTGGATCAAGAAAAATGGGCCCAAGGTTTTTCTATTGAAGCCCAGAAAAAAGGGTAGGCCAAATAAGAAAATAGGCCCAGTAAAAATGGGTCCAAGTCTTAGCCCAGAATTAAGAGCTTAAATCCAAGTATATACAAAAAAATATATGTATATATTCTTGACCCTTTCGAATAGAAAACACAGAGAAATCCTGGTCGAATGGTCTGAGGTCGAATTTCCCTCGACCAGGGCTGACAAAAGAAGCTAATTCGGTCAAGAAATTAATTCTGACCAAAAATCTTGGTCGAAAATGATTGTTTTTTGACCGAAATGCCAGAATAATGTTCGACCTTGTTCCTTGATCCTTTCGACCAGGGAACAAGATAAAATCTTGGTCGAAATGATCCAGCTCGAAATAGCTTCGACCAAGGCAAGAGATGATGGTTAATTCGGTCAAAAAATGAAGATCCTGACCGAAAATCTTAACCGAAGTTGAAAAAAAAAAAATCCTGGTCGAAAATTCCTGGTCGAAATATTTAAAAAAAAAAAAAAAAAAAAAAAAGGGGGAGAAATCCTGGCCGAAATTCGACCAGGATTCTTGCTCAAATGGAATCTCCTCGAAAATCCTTCGACCAAGGCACAGCAGGGGCTAATTCGACCAGGATCCTGGTCGAATGGATTCCTGGTCGAAAATTGTAAAAAAAAAAAAAAAAAAAAAGAGAGAGAAAAAAGGAAGAAAAAGGGAAGAAAAAATCCTGGAAAATTACAAAAAAATAAGGAAATTCCTTAAATAGTTTCTGAAAAATGTTAATATTTTCAGAAATAAGGAATAAATCCAGGATAAATCCCAGAAATTAAGGATAAATCCCAGAAATTAAGGATAAATCCCAGAAATTAAGGGAAAAATCCAGAAATTAAGGGAAAAATCCAGAAATTAAGGATAAATCCCAGAAATTAAGGGAAAAATCCAGAAATTAAGGGAAAAATCCAGAAATTAAGGATAAATCCCAGGAAAATAAGGAAAAATCCCAGAAAAATTAGGGAAAATTCCAGAAATTAGGGAAAAATCCCGGAAATAAGGGAAAAATTCCTGGAAATCAAAATAATTCCTAAAAGGAAAAATTCGTTGTAAACGTGTAGGTCGCTCCACACTTTACGCAAGAACGAAACCCTGTAAGGGAATGAATAGACTTAACTTCTGCGAAACATAATCAATGTTTTCCAAAAGTTGGGGGGCAAATGATAGGGATAAATAAATCCTGATAATGGGCTGCTGGACCCAATAAGAAGGTGTTTGATATTCAGACCAAAAAGGTTAAGCCTGATGGACCAGATCAGGTCTGGTCGAATAAAAAAGGCCCAAAAGCCCTGATTATTAATTAATTTCGTAATTAATTAATAAGGGAAAAATTAGCTGTTGAGAAGAGTCCTGATAAGGATATAAATCCTTATAGATAAGCCTCAAGGGGACCTAAAAGGATAAGGAATCAGTTTCCTACTATCTAGGACTCCAAAGTCCATTCTAATTATGAGACTTGCCCACCAAGTCTCCTATACCAAGTCCAATTCAAGGACCACCAACATCTATATAAGGGGTCTCACCCCACAAATCAGAACTACGTTTTTTGGCTTGATTCTCTAACTCACAGAGATACGTAGGCATCTCGTAAAGGCAGAATTAAGCTACGAAACACGAGAGCAGCCATTAAAGGCCTTGAGCTCCCGAATCTTAGTAATAAATACAGCAAGTAATAACCTTAGCTTTTTATCCATAACAATATCATATCAACATGCTCCAATATATCGCAAGATTTGCTAATAATAATAATGCACTTATCACAAGATAATGCATATACATATATGCATCACAACAACAGTATAACAGGTAGAAAACTTGCCTGAGTGCTCTGGGGTAGACTTAAGCTTAGAGTGGGTCGGTAACCTATGAACAAAAATATAAGCCGGAATTAAACCAAAGTCGCTTATGAATCTATACTTTAACCAATTAGACCCTAACGTTCGCTTTAGCGCTTAACGATTCACTTAAGTCGCTCGAGTACCCTCAGCTCCACTTTTTTTAATAAATTAACCATTATGGGTTTTAAGGCGATTCTTTCGCGAGTCCCCTACCAACTGCCTAACCCAATTTACATAATTGTTTCATACTCCAATTAGTCATTTAAGGGCCTTAACCAAGGTTTTAAAGTAAGGCGAGGGGTAATAGTTCGTTCGCGAAACGCCGTTACTTAAAACGGTCGTTTCTCCTAAACCATACATCAGATTCAAGCGAACCACGTATCAAAACGAATCTCATAACATGAACTATCTTAACCAAGATTTTAAAGTTAATAACAGAATAGTTAAGGAAAATCGGGCATTATGACATTTATATTTACGTGATTTCCAATTTAATTAACACTCTAAATTATCATCAATTCACTCACAACCACAAATACAACAATATTCAACCATCATACTACAAACTCAGTCCCCAACTCCAATTTTTATCAATTTATCCAACCAATCAAAGACCCAATATTCAAAACCAATACAAATCCACCAAAACTACTTATAATCAAACATCAAGCCTTAATACTAACAATGCTTCAATAAAACTTAATGGAATCATAAAATCAAAGCTAGGGTTTGAAGTTGATACCTTCCTTGGTAGGTTTTAAGTTGCTAGGAAGCCTTAGAGAGCCTTAATCTAACCTCCTACAAGCTTGATCTTTCGAAAGAAATCAAGAACACAAAGTTAGGTTTTGAAGTTTCTAAAAGTCAGATTAAAAGAACTGTCAAAACGAGGGTCTTACCATGCTTATTTGGATGAGACTTGTGAACAAGAGTTGTAGGCCATCTCAATACCTTTCTAAAGAGCTATAGAACATACTATTTGAGTGAGTATTGAAGGAGATATGGTAGTTTGAAGTTGCTGCTCTGGTTTTGGCCGAGAGCTTGCTTCTTTAAAATGAAAAGTCAAGTTTGTGTTATGATTTTTTTGTTTTGTTTCTTTGTTTATGGCTTGGCTAATTTTGAGGATTTACCATGGTAAAGAATGAATGGCTCACAATCAACCAACAACACACTTTTTTTTGTCATGCTTAGGTCATCATTCTTATGTCATCCAATTGCCATATGTCTTTTCCTTGTGGTTTGATGATGTCACAATCCTTGGCTTCTTGTACAAGCTTGTCTCTTGGTCGCTTATTTATTTTACGGTTCGTTTAACTTTCGTTCTCGTTCGTCGTTTGAGGGATCATATCCGGGATCTTATTACTTGGGTTCCCCTAAACCTTTCTCAATATTTTATATTTCTTTTAATGATCCCCTCTTAAAATCCTTGAATTTAAATACTTTTTATCCTGTCACCTTATACTCAATTCTTTCGGTATCTGGTGGATTTTCGGGAAAAAAATCAAAGTGTTCGGATTTGGATTCTGACGATCTTTAGATACACTTATTTACTTTATGGAGTACTAATACGATCTTAGAATATCAATAAAAGAACTCCTACATAGTGTGGCATGAAAAGTTTTCTTAATCAGCATAATCAGCAAAATCACTATTCATCAGTGTTTCAAAGATTCCAAAAAATGGGGTTATTACACTGGGTTACAAATTCAATTATAATGCGTTAACACTGTTTATATTTTGTGGACTTGTTGAGTAATTTTTGGCTCACCCCTTTTTGTTGTTATTCACCTTATTGTTTTCAGTTAAGAAGGAATATGAAACCCATCAGGACACGAGTGGTAAAGAAGCGGGTCAAGCCTCGGGATCCTCTCATACCCAAGGTGTTGATCCCAATTCAGGAAGAAAGCTTTGAGTTGCCCGAGCAGGTGGAGTGTTTATAGATAGTATGTGTGTTTGAATAAAACCTGAACTTAGTTTAAAAATAAATTAGATGATGGTTTATAATAAAGAGAGTTTGTGAGATTTTAAATGTTGGTTTGTAATAAAAGTAGTTAGTGATTCTTATTTTCATACTTCAACCTAAAAAGGTCCTGGTTAGTGTTAAAGGGGTTTAATTTCATTTCTTCATTATTTATTAATAAGTTTGTACAGGTTTGATGATTAGCTCGTAACCCCCAGACTTATACCACGGGTTTGGAGGGCGTTACAGTTTGGCATCAGAGCTGTAGGTTTGGTCCCTGAAAACAAGAACATTATGATTAAGATAGGATAGGGAGATCACATAAGATAGGGATAGTCAGATTAGGAAGAATAGTGTTAGGATTTAGGTCAGATTGGAATAGGAAAGTATAAATATTAGGATTGTCTAGTGACCTTTTCTTTTCTTTGGTATATTATCAGATGGCATCTTCTGGTTATTCTGCATCTTCCGAGAGGACAATCACTAGGCTAACAGCACCAGTTATACCTCCAGTATCTTAGTATATGTTTCCTCCTTTACCACCTCCACCACCATTGCCACAGGAGCCGGTACCACCACTTCAGGGGATAGTTCATGACCCTATAGATATGTTTGATCCCTTTGAGTTCTTCGAGCCGATGGTTCCTTTACCTATTGAGCATCAGTTTATACCGGGTATTGAGCAGGAGTTACCACCACCACCATTGTTACCTCCTATACCAGTGCATGCCCCAGAGCTGGACATAGTTCAGATGATTCCAGTCAAGGGGATGGGAGAGCATGATGTGGATCTACAGCTAGGATTACCACAGCAGGGTGGAGGTATTCTGAGGGTCCCTTCACAGGAGTCAGTAGGTCAGGTTGCTCAGCCGCATATGGTACCATACCATGAGTATAGAGTTATGAGGGATGATATGGAGTATTGGAGGGCACAGTGTCGAGAGATTATGCATTTGTTTGATCAGAGGGACAGAGGACCGTTAGCGGCCCTACAGCCAGATTACTACATGAGGCAGCGACTACAGTCGGTGTTGATGAGCCCTACTTGGGAGCTTGATGATTTGACTTATGATGGACCTCCTTCTTCTGCAGAGTTCTACAGGGTTTTCCGCTTGGCACAAACTTTGGTCCAGGCACTTAGAGAGGAGCTTAGGCATATTCCGCCTGGGTTCTGAGACAGGGACAGTTGAGACAGTGACTTCAGGGTATAGATGTATATAGAGCTAGCATAGTATAACCTAGTGAGTAGTGTGTATGTATGTACTAGTAGTTTAACCTGTAGTAGGTTTTTGACCTGTAGTGGTAGTATGACTTGTAGCCGCGGTGATTACCAGCAGAGCGAGACTTTTTGTATCAAGCATTTACACCTGAGGCTGGTGTCATATATATAAACTGAACTTTTCAAATTTCTTTTATATAAATTTCAGTCTTTACAGTTTTACAGCATTTACTTTCACTTTATTTTTTTACAGCTTTCCATATTATAATTCCTGTTAAAAAAAAGAAGAAGAAAGAAACAGAAAAGAAAAGAATAAACATTTTATTTAACTGTTTACATTTCCGGTTTTTAC
Organism: Apium graveolens; assembly: GCF_009905375.1. NCBI lineage: Eukaryota > Viridiplantae > Streptophyta > Magnoliopsida > Apiales > Apiaceae > Apium > Apium graveolens. Next base: position 137,039,006 of record NC_133650.1, on the reverse strand, counting down.
ATTCAGTAACTGTTTTCTTTATATAAACCATGTTATTAATGCAGGATAAATTGTTATCTTACCTACTGTCAATTGTTTATTAAACTGTTAAAGAAATATCACTTGTTTTATTATCAGAAGAAGATGGCACCAAAAAGAAAGACTAGGGCTGAGACCTTTAACAGCAATTCCGAAGGTCAGACTAATGAGACCATGAACCAAATGTTCCATCTGATGCAACAACAGATGGTAATGATGCAGCAGCAGATGCAACATCAGCAACAACAGATACAATAACAAATGTTACAACAGCCACCTCATCCTGAGCCTCAATTACCACCAGTATTACATGTTGTTACTTTTAAGCAGTTTTAGTCAGTTAAACCTCCAGAGTTTGATGGGTATACTGATCCTATTAAAGCTACCACCTGGTTAAAAGAAATAGAGAAAGCGTTTGCACTAGTGAAGGTAGGTGAGGACCAGAAGACTGATTTTGCTAGTTACTTGCTGAAGGGAGAGGTAAATTATTGGTGGGAATCTAAAAAGGCTTTAGAAGGTGAAGATGTTGTTGCTTGGGATAGGTTCAAAGAATTATTTTTAGAGAAGCATTTTCCTCGCTATGTAAGGAATCAGATGCAGATAAAGTTTTTAGAGTTGAAGCAGGGAAGTATGTCTGTGACAGAGTATGAAGCCAAATTTAATGAATTGGCTAGGTTTGTTCCGGAACAGGTGGACACTGAAGATAAACGAGTTCAAATATTTCAAGAAGGATTACGACCATAGATACGCGGAGAGGTTGCAGTTTTTGAATTAACAACATATACCGCTGTAGTCCAGAAAGCTTTGATCATCGAAGGGGAAAGTGAAAGATCTCAACGAGACAGAGGACAGGGAAGTTTCCAAGACCGTTCCAGCAGGAAGTCGGGATTTCAAGCCCGGGCAAATTTGAATTTCAAAAGGATAAGACAGGGTACACAAAAAGCAGGTAATCATTTCCAAGCCCCCAAACAGCAGGGAATTGTTAAGGTTCCAGTGCTGTATTGCAAAACTTGTGGACGCAAGCATACCGGAGTACGTATTAAAGCAGATGTGACATGTTTCAAATGCAAGCAGAAAGGGCACTACTCTAACTAATGTCCAACAGGAAAAACAGCAGAAATCACTTGCTATCAATACGGAAAGAATGGGCATATCGCTAGGAATTGTAAAGGACCGGCAATGGCAGCCAGTATTCCGAAAGTATTGGCATTACCTCCGCCACCACCGCCGAATCAACCCAAAGCAAGGACTTTTAATATGACAATAAAAGAAGCAGTGCAGAGTCCAAGTGTGATTGCAGGTACGCTTTTGGTGAACTCCGTAGATTCAAAAGTATTAATTGATTATGGAGCTACTCGTTCATTTATTTCTGAAGAATTTCTTGATAAGTTACATTGCGAAATCGAATGGTTGGGCGAGATGTTAATTATAAAATTAGTGAATGACGACCAAGTTCCAGTAGATCGAGTATGTCCTGCGTGTGATGTAGAAATAGCTGGACATCATTTCTCTGTAGACTTAATTCCTTTTAAGCTAGGAGAATTCGATGAGATTTTGGGAATGGATTGGTTAGCATGCCATAAGGCTCAGATAGATTGCACGAATAAGAAAATGAAGTTGCGAACTGCGGAAAATGCAACTGTAATATTCAAGGGCAAAAAATAGTGGAATAAATTTCTCACTGTGATGCAGACTAAACGATTGCTTTGACAAGGATGTGAGGCGTACATAGCTTACGTGTTAGATACTGAAAAAGGAAGTCCTAGAATAGAAGACATTCCAGTAGTATGCGAATTTCCAGACGTCTTTCCAGACGAGCTTCCAGGGTTACCGCCAGATCGAGAAATCGAGTTCACGATTGATCTAGCACCAGGCACAGAACCAGTTTCGAAAGCTCCGTATCGAATGGCTCCAGTTGAGATGAAAGAATTATCAACGCAACTGCAAGATCTTTTAGACCGAGGCATCATACGACCTAGTGTATCCCCATGGGCACTACTAGAAATATGGGATCATACATCGGTTCAGAACCGATATTAAAAAAAATCTGAACCGATGTCTTCGCGTGTGATGTTAAATGTCATCAGCCTTTGACATTGGTTAACAGACGATGTCTATTACAGTGCTATACATCAGTTTTAATATTAAATGTGATGTCTTTGTAACAAATTTCAGCTTATATTACAGTATTTTTAGGTGAATATGAGTATATTGTGAGGTATTTATCCATTAAAACATGAAACCTACAAACTCTAAAAGCCATTTATTAAAATTCTTTCAAACAAACCGATGTGAAATGCTAGATCAGACATCGGTTAGATTAGTTGTCCGATGTGAAGTGTTTGATCAGACATCGGTTAAATTAGCCCCCCGATGTGAAATGATGGATAAGACATGGGTGTTCTTCACGAAACCGATGTTAAATCTTTTTGTTTAACATCAGCCAATTTCTCTAACCGATGTTATTTGACTTAAAATACATTGAGTTTCTTTTCAGAACTGATGTCAAATGACTATTTCACATCGGTTTTTAGTTCTTTTTTGTTTAATATTATTTTACATGATGTCTTTTGTACATTTTTTACATCGGTTACATTTACCATTGTGATGTTAATGTGGTGTAAATTACATGCCATCCTAGTCCTGTTTTACAGCCACATGAACCAATTGCATTTACACAACAAAAAAATACCAAACAATGCAACATTCAACCAAAAACATCCAACAGAAACATTAAACTACATTAATACCAAATTTCTTAACATACAATATTCCAACAACCAATTCGGACATACATTCCAAGTCTAAAATAAACATTTCAACCTATAAAAATAAAATTACTTAGTTATCCAGACTCTTTTAACTAAGGACTTGTCAAGAGTTTATACATGACCAAAAAAAATTAAAGTAAAACGCATACTTGAATACACAAGTTCAGGAATGGGCTAATCTCTTTCTTCAAGCTATCACAGATTAGTCTATATATTTTTTCAATACAAGCCGTTAAGTGCTGCTTACACAACAGAGCCGTATACTTGATTTCTATTTTCAATTGTGTGTTTGGCTTTCCCTCCATTCCACTGTACCCACTAGAAATTCCCCTTCCCATTGAAGATGCACGAAAACCCTGTACATATAAGTAGACTTTTAAAAATTGAGTTAACTACATTTATATGGTAATTTCCTATTATAAAAATTAGGCATAAGATCAGCTGTAACTTGAGTTTTGAGTGATGAGGCTAACTTACAGGAGACAAAACTACATCTCCTATTCTATTATTTCAAGAAACTGGTAAGTTTTCTTGCTGCAATAATAAAGTTGGTCACTAAATTTGTGAATTATCTTTAAGGAACAATAATGTTTTATAAATAAGTATATGCAGTAATGCATGACAAATGTGATGAAACTGTCTATTTTAATAGGTCTGAGAAGATTTGGGCTAAAGGTGTTATCCATGTGCACGAAGGGGTTACACGCAAAAAAATTCAAATATGTTCTTATCACCTACTCAAATTGAGAACATTGAACAATATATCACATATTTTTGCAGGACTAAGTTTAGCAAACATAGTTGCCCAGATTCAAAGAAAAACTAAAATAGACATTTAGGTACTTTCTGGACATAGTATAGATACAACTTACAACTACATCAACTACAATTAGCTGACTCTATCAAGTTTTTATATAATATAATTAAAAAAAATCCATTTACTGCACAACATAACACATTGACATACAAACCACTTGGAAGTATTAGAGAACTCACGTCTTCATATGGGCATGAAACAAGTCCTTTTCTATGATGTCCAGAAAGGCCTGCAAATTATTAGCAATTCATAAAAAAATTAGGAAATTGCACACTAATTGAGTGATTCAGTGGCAGGAACTTGTAAGCATAATTTTCCTTGTGCTGAGAAAATATCAAAACTCTGTGTTGTCAAATAATCAGAGAGCCTTCAGAATTTGATGCTTCCAGACCAATCCCGCACTCTTCCAATATTTGCTGAAGGGCCACTAATTTTGGAGAGTGATGCAGCTTATGAAGTTCTGAAGCAATATCAGCACCAGTAGGGAAGTGATATGGCAGAAGTTTAATGAGAGAATCTGGAGTCTTTTCACCAACAACAACCAACGGATGACTACAAAGTTTTAGCAGGAACTGAAGTGCCTGAAAGAGATGAAGCATAAAAAGGAAATGAAGAGCATATCAAGATAAAAAGGGATATAAAAGTCTGAAGTACATGTTTCAAAATTTACCTAGAATTTGATGCTTCCATCACAAGTGCCCCTGCTTCAGCATCCTTGTCTGAGCATTTAGAATCTCTCGCTGCCAGCAAGGGTTTTCCATAAGTGGCTTGGAACTGTGAGAATGACATCAAATAACATGTACTTGAGCACATACCACTATAGCAAGAATTATATCATTTTTCACATATGCTAAAAAGATTTACAATGTTATAAGATAAAGTAACATTTTGAAAAACCGGGTTTAGAGAGGTAATCATATTAGAGGGGTTCTATTGTACTAATGTCCTGATTCAGACAAATTTTTAAATTAATTTAAAGAGTTTATTAATTTAGAGGGATTCGACTGTACCAAGCAGTTTCAATATAACATCAGATACCAAGCTAACCAGTTTGTAGATCCACTACGAGTTAAAAAAAACAACAGTTATATTATTTATCAGTCATCCATAAATATCATACAAATAATACAGCCCCAACTACTGGAAACAGATTAGAACATACTTGTCTATCGGTACCAAGAAACCCCGGCATTAGAAAGTCAAAAAGGGACCACAGATCCAAGACATTATTCTGAAATCCAAGTAAGAGTCGGATAAATCATCAGATATATAGTAAGATAAATCGCCAGATAAATAGTACTGATTACTTGCACTCCACAAAGCTTGTAAAATCTTAAAAATCTTGAGATTATGAAAAGAACTACATTCTTATCCCGTTCCTTTTACTTATGAGCTTAAACATGACGGCGATTCAGCATGGCCATCCTCTCAGACACTTCTACCAGCGATTTAAGGTTGCAATTAATTAGAGCCGTAACATAGCAAGTCTCTTCTTTGGTGTTACCTTCGGGCACATCGACCACAAATGATTCAATGACTAGGGTGCCAGCTCTCCCATCAATGACCTACGGATGGACAGTAATGAGGAATTTATTGGCACCTAAATGTAAGACTGATGCAGTAGTACAAATGATCTACAAGAATAGATTTGTTTTACCTTGAGCCTGTGATCACCACCAACAATTTTTACACCAAGTATATGCTTAGTATCATCAAGTAGTTCCAACCTTTCGGTGCTTTTGGTGGCTGGAAGACCTGACTTGATATTCACCTCTCTAACACTTCCAATCATGAGGTCCCCCTGCACGACACACCTGCTAACAAAGGGCTTATACTTCCGCGGTTGATCGAATCTCCTAACCAGTGACCATACCTGATAAACGAATACACATGGTCAGAAAACAAAACACCTTTACAACCAAATTTGCATAAACAAAATTTTAATTTGTTTCACCCAAAAAAATAGCAGACAAATAATGTGCCTAAACATTTAAAGTCAACATGAGAAATTCTTATACTTGTTGATTTCTAAACAATTAGAGAATCAGAAAGTAAAGTAGTACCTTAATAATCTAATAAAAATACATTCATGAAATCCCAAAACTGGATACAAAAATAAAATTGCAAACATAATCGAATAATTTGGTAGGTGATTTGATCTTTCAATTCCATGTGTTATCGTGCAGATTACAATTGCATAAAAAATACATACATATAAAGAGAGGAGGGGGGATGATAAAGAAAGTTACAATATCAACAGGAGCTTTGATGTGTTTGGTAACAGAAGAAGAGCACTGATGAGCAGCTGGATCATGTTTATGCTGTCATTTCACACACTCAACACTACTACTGCTATTTTCCATTTTTCCCAATAAATTTCAAGTGCTCACTTCTTCAATTCAATCAATCCCTCTTTGTCATCTTAACAAGCTAACTTACGGTAACAAAAGTACCTGACAAAAAAACAATCACCTAATAATTTAAAATGTGCATCAGATACATTATAAAGAAAACGCAGAATCCCAGGTAAAAATCATATATACCAATCATGAATTTTCCGCAAAGAAGAATATAAAAAATCGAAACTTGGGTAGTTACACAAACTAAATGAATTAACAAAAGAACAAAATAAGAAAAATATCAGTATCACTTTCAAGATGGGCATATTACCGGTCACTAATAAATAGTCCAGTAACATCAGCAGAAGTAGACGACAACAGAAGTAGACGACAATTTGATAAGAAAATTCCCAGTAATTTTCACAAACAGTTGTTGTGCAATATCAATTAAGTAGAAGTATCTCAAGATCGACACTTTCAAATCTACAAAAGTTCGATAAACTTGCAGTATTCAACTAAATCAACAACGTTTAGACGAAAAATCAATCAATCGGAACAATACGAAGAACTTCAGATCAATAATATAGATAACACAAACATCCATACATATGAACAAAAAAGATAATTCAACACAAAATCAGCCAATATATTAAATTGCACATATAATAAAATATAAAAATTAACATATGTAACACAAGAGATAGAATTACCTTAAACTTGATTCAAACCCTAAAGGCCCAAATTGAACTCGAATGAAGCCCCAAACTTGAAACAGGTCCTAATTTTGAAATCAGCCCTGAGAAAGAGAGAAATATTGAATCAATTGAAAAAACCCTAAAATAAGGGTGCCCATATGTGTAAGAAAGAGAAGAGAGGGGAGTGAAGAGATGTGTATATAATAAAGAAGTAAGTGTGTGTTCACATACAGTGTGTGTATAGCGGAGAGGGATAGAGAGAGGGGGAGGGACGTACAGAGAGGGGGAGGGAGGGAGATGTACACAAGAACTCGACTATATTTTTGGAACGAAATTCATGGTCCTTTTCAAGATCTAAAGCCACTATTTAGGTCTAACCTTACCAATTTGAAGTTTAGTTTGCTCTAATTTGAAGCTCCAAACCTTGAATTAGAATTGTGGCTAAAATTAGGGTTTCGGCGAAAAGAGAGAAGAGACGGTGAGAAGATGAGAGATGAGATGAGATGAGAGGTAAGAAGACTAAGAGAGAAGTAGGGGAGAGATGAGAGAGATATGAGAGGTGAGAGAGACGAGAGATACGAGCACGGGAGTTATTTTGGAAAAGGGGGGAATAAGGTTAGTGAAATTTTGTTAAAATTAAAGGGGGGGGAAAGTATGCTGAAACCGGGGGAAAAAAGACAAGTAATTTTTATTTTTTTTAAAAAGGCCATAGACAACGGTTAACAAAATCAACCGATGTCAAAGTTAAAAACATATTTGTGGCCTTTTAAATTTCTGAACATAGACAACGGCTAGTAAGTGAAACCGATGTCAGTATTTGTATTCAACATCGCTTTTTACAAAACCGATGTTAAACTGCATTTTAACATCGAGTGCATTATATGCCGATGTCTAAGCACCGATGTCGTATCTACTATTTCTAGTAGTGGGGGTGCACCAGTATTATTTGTGAAGAAGAAGGATGGCAGCATGCGATTATGCATCGACTATCGAGAGTTGAATAAACTCACTATTAAGAACAAGTATCCTTTGCCGAGAATCGACGATTTGTTCGACCAGCTAAAATGAGCTGCACGGTTTTCGAAGATAGATTTGCGATCAGGCTATCATCAATTAAAGATTAAAGCCGAAGATATTCCCAAGACTGTGTTTCGTACAAGATATGGACATTACGAGTTCCTTGTAATGGCATTCGGTTTGACAAACGCGCCAGCTGCATTCATGGATCTGATGAACAAAGTATTCAAGAAATACTTGGACAAATTCGTGATTGTATTCATTGATGACATCTTAATTTACTCCAAGACGGAAGAAGAGCATGCAGAACACTTGAGGTTAGCTTTGGAAATTCTAAGGAAAGAACAACTATACGCGAAATTTTCGAAATGTGAATTCTGGTTAAGGGAAGTACAATTTCTAGGGCATATCATCAGTAGAGAAGGCATCCAAGTTGATCCAGCAAAAATTAAAGCCGTGTTAAATTAGGAAAGACCAAAGACGCCGACAGAAGTTCGAAGTTTCTTGGGTTTGGCAGGGTATTATCGAAGATTTGTCAAAGATTTTGCGAAAATAGCAACGCCGTTGACCAAGTTAACTTGAAAAAGTGAAAAGTTTGAATGGAATGATAAATGTGAAGAAAGTTTCCAAGAGTTGAAGAGTCAGTTAGTTACCGCACCAGTACTTGTACTGCCAGACGAGCAAGGGAATTTTGTTATTTTCAGCGACGCTTCGTATCACGGGCTAGGATGGGTATTGATGCAACACGGTAACGTCATCGCATATGCTTCGAGGCAACTTAAACCTCATGAACAGAAATATCCTACGCATGACCTGGAATTGGCAGCGATTGTATTTACATTGAAGCTTTGGAGACATTATCTCTACGGTGAAAAATGCAAAATCTACACGGATCATAAAAGTCTGAAGTATATCTTTACGCAAAAGGAACTGAACATGCGACAACGTCGATGGCTGGAATTGATAAAAGATTACGATGTTACAATCAGTTATCATCCAGGAAAAGCAAATATTGTAGCGGATGTGTTGAGCAGGAAAGAAAGATTGAATTGGTTAACTTCATCCGAAGAATTGGCCAAGGAATTCGACAAATTGGAAATTGAGATACGTATTCCTAATGAGTCTGCAGAAGCTATTTAAACTATGACTTTCCAACGGAGTTACTAGAGAAGATTCGCCGCTGTCAAGATGAAGTGATGAGTCAAGATGACGATTTAACGGGAGAAGAGATCACAACTCAGAAAGATAATGAAGGAATTTTACGCTTTGCGTCAAGAATCTGGATCCCTAGCGTGGCAGAATTAAAAGAAGAAATAATGTGAGATACGCACAGTTCAAAGTATTCCATTCATCCAGGAAGAACGAAAATGTATCGCGATCTGAAGGAAAACTTTTGGTGGCCGAACATGAAAAAGGAAATAGCAGAATGGGTAAGTAAATGCTATACATGCCAACGAGTTAAAGCGGAACATCAATGTCCGAGAGAATTATTACAACCATTAGACATTCCAGAATGGAAATGGGAACATCTAGCAATGGATTTTGTGGTAGGACTACCGAGGACTAGGGCAGATCATGATGCGATATGGGTAATCATTGACAGACTTACAAAGTCAGCACATTTTCTACCAATTAACGAAAGATTTTCGCTCGACAAATTAGTGCACATGTATCTCAAGGAAATTATGATGCGGCATGGAGTTCCAATATCTATTGTGTCTGATCGAGATCCTCGTTTCAACTCAAGATTTTGGAGACAATTTCAAGAATGCCTTGGAACGAAATTAAACATGAGTACCGCTTATCATCCGCAAACCGATGGGCAAAGTGAAAGAACTATTCAAACGATTGAAGACATGCTACGAGTTTGTGCGATCGATTTCGAAGGCAGTTGGGATTAGCATCTACCTCTAGTGGAATTTTCTTATAATAACAGCTATCACGCCAGTATTGGAATGCCCCCGTATGAAGCACTATATGGAAGAAAATGCAGATCACCAGTACACTGGGATGAAGTTGGAGAACGTAAGATTTTGGGTCCAGAATTAATTCAGCAGACGAAAGAAAAGATTGAACTTATTCGGAAACGACTCGATGCAGCACAAAACAGGCAACGCAAATATGCAGACCAAGCAAGGAAGGATATGGACTATCGGGAAGGAGAACACGTATTACTCAAAATATCGCCATGGAAAGGATTGACTAGATTTGGCAATAAGGGTAAAATGAAACCACGATACGTCGGACCATTTGAAATTTTGAAGAAAGTAGGGAAGCTTGCATATGAATTAGCTTTACCGCCTCATATACAACATATTCACAATGTGTTTCACGTGTCAATACTTAAATGATATAATCCTGATTCTAGGCATGTAATTGAATATGAACCGGTAGATATCCAACCTAATTTGCTCTTGTAGAGCAGCCGATAACAATTTTAGATCGGCGAGAGAAAGTGTTGAGAAATAAATCTGTATATTTAGTTCGAGTGTTATGAAAAAATCCTATGGTTGAAGAATCAACCTGGGAACTTGAAAGTGAAATATTAGAGAAATACCCTCATTTGTTTTCGTAGAAGATTCTGAGGACAGAATCCTATTAAGGGGGGAGAATGTAACGACCGGGAAATTTACGTTGTATTATATCATATTTATAATAAAATATGTGTATTAATATGTCATTTATGTGTGATTATCTGTTAAACCCTAACTGTTATGTGTTACGTGTATTCCGTATCATTTCTGTATTTTAAGGTATTTTTCAGATGTTTTATATCGTATTCATAGGTTTCATTTCAAACGTTTTGTGACCCAAACAAAGATTTTAAAGCCAGTATTTCAAATAAAATAATGGGCCTTGTTTTTCATCAAACGGCTTTTACAATCGCATTATTCTGAACATCTAGATATTTTATAAATTTTCTCGTTTTATGAAAAATGATTTTTTCCGGGTCCCATTGGGTGTTAAAAACCCCACAAAAATCACATTTTTATTTTTATAAAATTATAGGACTTTTATTTATACCATTTCTTTGTATTTTTGAATTAATCACAATTTTTGGGAATTTTTGACATATATATATTGTATATATAAAACATTTATAAATTAAATTTTAATACCCAATAATTATGAAAATTAGGGCCAAATATTTTTATCAGGAGTGTAATTAGACCCTTAATTTTATTTAGGGGTATTATTTTCATAAATATAAATACCAGATTTGTTATTAATTTTTCAGTTAATTAATATTAAAAATCAGAAAATAAGCTGAAAATCCAGAAAATGGGGATTAGGGTTCTTGAAGTTCCTGGAATCAAAGCCAAGTTTGATCGTGATTTTGTTCACCAAATCGAGCATGTGAGTACTCGTTGCAAAGCTTATTACTTCTATTTTATGATTCTGCTGTCGATTATATCTGTAGATTAACTGATTTTGATTTTGTGATTTTCAGGTTTAATCTCGAATTGGATACTTTTGATTTATGCTACTGAGATGATTTTGAGTACTATGGGTGTATAGATCGTCGAATTTAGGATCGAATGACCCCGGTTTCAACAGTTTCTGGGTTGGTTTTGGTATCGCCGGAAACCGCCGCTACCGGCGGCGTTTCTTCGTGTTTCCGGTCTTGAATCGCTGCAAGGGAGAGAGAGGGTTGGTCCTGTGGTGTTGTCGATGAAAAACGAAGCAAAAGCAGCCCAGAATCGTGTGATTTGCTGTCTGTTCGAAGCTCGCCGGGAAACGCCGACGACGCCGGTTTCTGGGCAGTCGGGGCGGTGTTCTTCGTGACCCGGGTTCGACCCGGTTTGCAACCAGGAAACGACCCGGGTTTGATCCTGAAAACCTAACCCTGAACCCTGATTTCGTGTTTCTAGTTTTTTTTATATTTATATATTTATTTTTTTTATTTTATTTTTCTAAAATCAGAAATTAGTTTTAGTAATTCTAATAATTAAATTAAAATCAGTTTTAAATTTTGAAAAATAGTATTATTAATTTCTAAATTATTTTATTAATTTATAAATTTGAATTTAATTATTTAATTAATTATTTAATTATTTATTTAATTGTTTATTAGTTATCTAATTAATTTATAATTAGGTAATTAATTAATAATTAGGTAATTAATTAATAAATAAGGATTAAAAAAAAATATGATTAATAATCCGATAATTAGTTAATATTACGTGTAACTCGTATCTATACGAGTAGTGATTCGATAATTAAAATTATTATTCGAGCGATAATTATTCGAAGAATACCGTAATAATTATTCGTATCGAATAATTAAATACAGTTAATTAATTGATTAATTAATCGTATAGGTATAGTAATAATAGCGATTCGATAGTTATTCGAGAATTGTGAATAACTCGTAATTATACAAGTAATTGAACGATAAGTTCAATTTTTGCTATTATTATTATTATTATTATTCAGACGATAGTGAATTATTCGTATAATATCGTAATAATTATTCGTAATGAATAATTAAACACAGGTAATTAATTTAAAGCGTATACGTGTAATAATAACAGTAATGTTTCGATAATTATGCGATAAACGCGAATAACTCATAGAAATACGAGTAGTGGATCGTTGCGTTGAAATATGATTCGAATAATGACTCATTTATTCAATAATTAACGTACCAGTTAATGATATCGATTATTTATTTATAAATAATCGATCTAATAGAATAAATAGCAATAAGTTATAAATATTTGTAATAAATTGTGATTAATCCTAATAATTAGGGATTAATTATTTTAAATTATTAAATAATTATTTATTAACTATTTATTAGTTATTTATTTATTAAATATTTAAAAAGTGATTAATTATTTCGATAATTAATCACATAATTTTCAATAAATCATAACTTCTTCATTTTAACTCCAAAAATTATAAAAAATTTATTTTTGACTCCGATTTTTCTTAAATAATTACTTAAAATTTATGTTGGATTTAAAAATTTGCAAAAATTATTTATATTGTATAATAAATTGAATTATCAGTGTTTAATTGGTAATAATTCAACCGTTAGTCCGATTTAAGCGAAACGAAAGCCATTTTACTCAGAAAAATGATTTCTTTTTATTAAAAATAATATGAAGACCTAATTTCTTCTCGAAATTAGTTGACTTTATTAATTGCTTGATTATCAGTCGAAATGCGTGCCGAGACGAGTCCGAAAAATTCCGGAAAAATGGGAAATGAAGTAGAAGATGATCAATGGAGCAATCAGCGAGTCGATTTTGATTCTAAAAATTATTTTAGCTATAGAAATGATTATGTGCTTATGTGCTTATGTGTATTATGTTGTTAATCGAGTCTTACTTGCTTATATGTAATATAAGAGTCAGTCATAAGCGCATGGGTAGATAATAGGAACGAAATGAAGTCAATTCAAGATGCAAATTGAAGTACAAGATGACTTAACCAGTCTATTTTGCTAACAGAAGCTAAGCTAGCAAGGCAGGTCAAGTAGGGGATAGACGGAAGTGATTTAATTGCAGTAAGTCACGTAGAAGGCAAGTTTCTCCTCTATTCTATTTTTCAGAATAGTAATATTCTTTTCAGATTCTTATTACATTTGCACTATTTTAATTCCTTTATTCATATCTCAGTTCGATTCTTGAATCATTCTTTTCATTTGAATTTATTATTCATATTCCAATTGTTACTCACAGTTATTGATATATTCTGGTGATTAGAATATATCAAAGCATACCGATTTGTTCCGGTTGCTATTCCAGGGACTGGATAATACTACTTTTGGGATTAAATCTACTTAATCCTAGGGATCGGGACATAACCGGATCCTTGAGATGGGCCGTAGTGCCTGGGTGCCCGACGAGATCTATATAGTGAGATATAGATCTGCACTGTATCCTGGCTGATCAACAGGGTATAGCTGCGAACTTGAGTCCAGTTTAGTTCGTTTGCATTCGCTAGTAATGGCCTTCTTTATATTCTTATGAGGTTATATCTTTGCAGATATACCTGGGTTACGGATTCAATTATAATGCGTTAACACTGTTTATATTTTGTGGACTTGTTGAGCAATTTTTGGCTCACCCCTTTTTGTTGTTATTCACCTTATTATTTTCAGTTAAGAAGGAATATGAAACCCATCAGGACACGAGTGGTAAAGAAGCGGGTCAAGCCTCGGGATTCTCTCATACCCAAGGTGTTGATCCCAATTCAGGAAGAAAGCTTTGAGTTGCCCGAGCAGGTGGAGTGTTTATAGATAGTATGTGTGTTTGAATAAAAGCTGAACTTAGTTTAAAAATAAATTAGACGATGGTTTGTAATAAAGAGAGTTTGTGAGATTTTAAATGTTGGTTTGTAATAAAAGTAGTTAGTGGTTCTTGTTTTAATACTTCAACCTAAAAAGGTCCTGGTTAGTGTTAAAGGGGTTTAATTTCATTTCTTCGTTATTTATTAATAAGTTTGTACAGGTTTCGTGATTAGCTCGTAACCCCCAAACTTATATCCCGGGTTTGGAGGGCGTTACAATGTAGTTAAATATAAGAATGCTCAGACTATCGGGGTAGGGACAACCTCAGTTTTTACATCGAATTTTCGTACAACTTCCTCAGTTGTTGTTTCTTTGGCAGGTTCCACCACTTTCTCCACAACTGCTTCCTCCTTTGGCTTCTCCTCTATCGTTACCACAGCTGTAGTTTCTGGCTCAGCAGCTTTCACCTCCTCGGCTTTGGGAGCCTCATCAGTTGGAGCAGAAACATTCAACAGGGGTTCCTCTTTCTTTTCCTCTCCATCATTGATCTCCTGCTTTATATATGCGAAAATGAAATCAACTGATCAGTATTGCAAGGAATTAAGGTATATTTAAATATGACACGTCTTTGTTTTATTAGTTATCATATAAAAATATAATGCATAAAATCTAAGCTAAAGGAATAGTTAACTTAATTAAATACTTGGGGAACAGTCTCGGCCACGTGCTCTTGGACGGTCTTTGCAGGATCCTCAGTTGGGACCTGAGTTTCGAGGGCCAAATCCTTAGTTTTTTAGAAGTGAATGAAGATGGAGATGAATAAAGCTTGTGATATCAGCTCTATCTCTGTTCTTCCTCCTCAAGCCAAGTTCCATATATTTAGATATGCGCCTCTGTGTTTATATATGATTGTTTTTTGCTAATTAATGTGATTAACTAGACAAAGTTCGATTATGTATGTATATAATTGTTTATATGATGATTATTGTGTTTTCGCAATGAATGGAGATCTAATATTGAGCATCGGCGATTATGTGTATATGTGATGATGATTATTGTGCTTATTACGACTGATGGAAATGAATTTTCTATTATGTATATATATGATGATGATTATTGTATTTACTGTGAGTGACGTAGATGAATTTTCAATTATGTTTATTGTGTTTTCGTGATAAAATGAAATCGAATATTGAGCAACGGAGCTGAATTTTCAATTATTGTTTATATGATGATTATTATTGTGTTTAGTGTGAGTGATGGAGATGAATTTACGATTATGTGTGTAATTAATTGAATGCTGATTGTTGTGTTTTGGTGATGGAAGGATATCTAATGTTGCGAATACTGGCATCGAGTCTTCGATTTTTGGGAGAAGTCAAGCTGCTTCTCAACTTCGATCGCAGTAGCTATCGCAGTAGTCGTTTTCTTAAGGTGTTTCATCTCAGCCTAATATGTTCTCATAGCTCACTCAGAATCAGAACTCACCTAATGACATTGCGATTAATGATCAGGTTTGAAATCTTTGAGCCTCTTGTAGCTTTCGATGATAGTGTCACTAACTGATTTGAGTTTAAATAAACCTAGGTTAGTTTTGTTAAGTATGGAAGACATAAACTATATGTCTTCTGGATATGAAACATGTTTCTTTTTAAACTGAAAATTACCAGTGAATATTATATATGTGTTATTTTAATTAATTTCAGATTTCATAATATAAAACTTCAGATTCCACTTGTTACTTTAATAGTAATCACCGCTTCAATCAATTTTTTGTTACTCTGCAGTTTAATGGTCAGGTAAAGTGTGAGAAGTGGAACCGAGATGATGATAATATCTACACTGTGAGTAACATTTTACAACCTATGCGATCTTGAAAATCACAGAGTCTGAACTTATCTTATGGAATCTGGCCTAGTATCCTAACATCAAAATTAAAAAGAAATGGCTGCAGGTACAAGCATAATAAAGTGTTTCAAATATTGGAAATGTTAGTATAACTGTTTCTATCATCATCAACTCCTTGAGGAGAGTCGGTGCCTGTAAATTTATCATGTACAACCTATTTATGATTAACCATGATTGCCTATAAACCTTATCTTGACTAGATATTAACAGTCACAATATCATACACAAAGTTGAGGATCTATTTTACAAGGTTTGATTTCTTTAATGAATCTCAGAAGAAATATATACACATACATATATTTATGTTGCTTAATCTTACCTCGAGTCACAGATGTTTAAACGAAAGCAGAGAGTCGGTCAATGTTTAGTCCAAGAAGATGCTCGACTTCTAGATGGATTCATACAGGCTGGATTTATACGGGCTGTTCACTCAGGTAATGACTTGGAATCCGCTATTCACACATGTTTAAGTATTCCTGAGGTAAATGCATAGATTGTTTAAGCGTTCTGAAGTTAATCCTCCTTTGCAGCAACCTTTTGTGTGATTTTATTTTTTTAATTTAATTTACTGGGATACAGGGACACAGATTAATGGGCGCCTACAGAAATCCTTCATCTATTGGATTAACGCGTAAGATGCAAGTACTTTGTCTCTCTGTGTATCTTCTATTTGGAGTTAACTCATGATCAGAAGATTATCACATCTATTAATTAAACATGCTTTTCAGTACTTCATAATTAATGTTTAGTGTATGACTCTTAGTCATTGCGTTTTGTCTAGGTAGATTGCTTTTACTAATTACTTGTTTAATTTTGAATCAGTGACTTGGTGAGATGTACAAGAGGAAGATGAGCTAAGATCTTGAGGTGGCCAAGCTCTAGGGATGGCAATCGCGTCGGATCGGATCGGGTATTGCAGAATCCATATCCAAACCCGAAAATTTTATCCATACCCGAACCCGACCTGAACCCGAAAAATTCCCAAAAATGAATACCCGAACCTGATCCATCAAATTTCGGATCGGATTCGGGTATACCCGAAACCCGAATTTTTTTGAATTGGATATTCATACTCGAACCCGAAACCCGAACCCGAATCTGAAATCTGAAAATTTCTATAATTTCTGATATTGCAAGTGATTGGGATCAAACACGCGATTTGTAGAGAAAGAGTTTTAATGTGTCATCTTCAACCACTAAACCACATCATTAATTGTGTTATTATATGTATAACTAATATTTAAAAAATCAACTCAATTGATACCCAGTTTTTTATATTTATTACTAAAAGATGTTTTATTAACCTTATAAACCTTATCACCCGTTTAAATGATTGAATAATTATATTTAATTAAACTTTATAATTAGTTAGTTTTTAACATAAATATAAAAATATATGTTCTAAAAATTATATAATAATATGTATAATGTATATTATTAATATATATATATATATATATTATAATATTATAATGTGTAATATTTAAAATTCTAATATTATATATAATTAATATATATATATATATAATAATTCGGGTTTTTTTCGAATTTCGGGTACGGGTTGGGTTCAGATAAAGTTTCGGATTTCGAATCGGTATACCTAATATCCAAATCCAAAAATTTTCGGGTTTAAAAATTAAATCTATATCCAAATCCAAATCTAAAAAATCGGGTTCGCTAAATCCAAAATTTTGGGGTTTCGGATCGGGTATCCGTCGGATCGGATTATTTTGCCATCCCTACTAAGCTCAAGAAACTGGCTAAAAAAAACTCTTGCAAAACCAAGATAAGCTGGAGATGACACCAAGAGCGCACACGAAATTTTCGCTTAAGTTCTGTCCATTTAACCATGTAGTTTTTGAATTATTACAAAAACCGTGTTCTCATTTTTGTTCATTTTTATTCTCATTTTTGTTTATTTTGTTGACTTGTATGAAAAACAGGTTTATGGTATGTTCAATTTACAAACAAATACTGTCAATTTTTTTTGAGAAATTTGTTACATTAGGTACTTCAATGTTACAAACAAATTGGTATAATATAATACAAATCATTATAAAACTATTACGGTAGGGAAAAATGTTTCAATGATTTTATGGCCCACTGGTGGGGCCCACATGGGGGCCCCATTTTTTTTGCGAATTCCAAGTGCAAAAGTAACATACATAGTGTGATACTATAGACATAGTTTGATGTTACATTTGATTGCTATTGCAACACAAATGTCAATGTTACACCAGGGCAAAAGAGATGTTACCTTAGGGGGTAAAGGTAAGTCGAAGAAAAGCAACCTAATTTTTATGTTACCTTAGGCCTTTTGGATGGCTATGGTAACATTTTTTTGGCCTGTTGTAACATATTTTTATTGTTTCTATAGGCCATCTATGGCGTAGTGCTAAAACTGTAACCTGAAAAGGTCTTGGTATAGTTTGGGGTCACAGATGCAATATTTCAACTGCTAGCATTTTTTTATTGATTAAACAAGTTCTTTTGGATTGAGGTTTTATAGTGACGACCAAATCCTCTGACCTCGGATTTGGGGGCGTTATAGGTTAGTATCAGAGCTGAGGTTATAGTAAACTAGAAACGAGAGTTTGTAGGAGTTTGTATAGTTATGTAAGGAAGTTTGAGCTCATATCGAGTTCGTGTTGGACTATCGGATATAGTACCAACGATTAAGTTAAAATAAGGCATATTCGGTTGAGTTAGTTGTGCTGAGCAGGATATAACTCGTAGCAGCTGCAAACTTCTATTGTGGAATCTTACGAGACTATGATTAGACGATGATGGAGATTATGATATCCTTGGAACATGAAGAAGTGTCTAGAATTGGGTGACGAGTCAACAGAAGAGTTCAAATAGAAGATAAGTATTAAGATCTTGGCAATACCTTCTCTTTCTATATATTCTTTTGTCATCTCTCAAAAAGAGGTATCTGTTAAATGACATAATCCATAACACCCGTTTTCAATCGAGTAATGTGCCAGAGGCTGTCATGAAACCTATTTCCATGTTTTGACAGCTCTGCCAAGTTTTAATAATTCAACTTTCACTTCTCTTATATGGTGGATAGTTTATTGGTGATGTGACACCACTTGCTCATTTTGTGCCATAATTTTGTTTTCTAGATTTCATTTCCTCCTGAAACATTAACTTTGAAATCTTTTCAGTTTTGATCCAAGGATTGCATTATCAAGTCAATTATTAGAAACCCTTGAATATTTATTTGATTTTGAATTCCTTTTATATTCTTTTATTCTGACTGAGATGAACAACCCTAACTTTAGGGGACACAAGGTACCTGTCTGTGTGATAAGAGTTGGATGGGATGCCATCACTTGTGTGTTGTGACTACAAGAAGGTTAACAACCTTTAGTAGTGTCTTAATTTGGGCACGCAATACTAAGTTCATTTGATCATATTGATATCTCAACTATTCTTTCGTTTCAACAAAACTTTCTCACAAATTCAGATTTTGGTAACCACAGTGGTGGGACACCCATTATGATATGAAATTATTTTCTCTTTAAAATTCTATGATTTTATTATCTCAAATATACGAAGGTATTCCAATCAAGTTGAGATGAGTTATCCGGGTCAATGAAAAGTAAGACTGTTGGATGAAATTACCACGAGCGACAGCAGACTATAATGTGGTTTGAATATCAGTGGCGTATAACGAAGCCAGTCTGTTTCTTTATTTCTCTCTCTATTTAACTCTATCTCTCTTTCTTTTTCATTCTCTCTATTCTTCATTCTCGCAATCAGTAAAAGTGATTCTATTGAGAAATTGGTCAAAGGATGTGGATGGAACAACGGTGCAGAGTGAAGCATCCTTGATAACTATGTGGCATAAGGAATTTCAGTATTTTATGAAATCTTGAGAAAATTTATGTATGCAAGATTGGAAAGTTGGCCAGAAGATCCCTAGTGCTCTCTTCTGCTGATTCTGAGGATGGAATCCTTATAAGGGGGTAGATTGTAATATCTCGTATATTTAGAATTATTATAATTATTATTTGAATATGTATATATATATGTGTGTGCTTTTATGATTTCAAAGGAATAAAATGGTGGATATTTTATTCCTTTTTGACGAGTTGGTTTTTTTAAATGGTAAAGTGCTAATTGTTAAGTGTTATATTGGTCCTTGTTAATTCTGAAAATATTTCCTTAAATGTATTATTTTTAAAAATTATTTGAAAGCCGATCTTATTGATATTGGTAAATTGAAATTGTTTTGTAATATCCGGGAAATATCGTGCAAATATTTTTATCAATAAATATTTATTATGTGATTATTATGGGAATTTTGGTGAATTATCTAATGATTGATATTTATATTTGGGTGTGTATATGTGATAAAGTGTAAGTATTTTGATTTTTAATATGTCCAGAATAAAGTATAGATAATTATAGTATTTTTCTAGTAATTTTTGGATTGTTATATGATTTTATAAGGATTTATAAATTTATTAATTATTTTCTGAGTAACTATAAAACTATTTTATAAAGCCGGGAATCGTCCAACTTCAACCGTTTTTGCATTTTTATAACCTGGAACTCTTCAGAAAACTCCTTCCTAACATAATTTGATCACTCTGAGCATTTTCCGTGTTTTCATTTTTTTGATCTGGAGTACGGTTTGACCCGTACGAGTCCCGTCACAAAATTTTCAATACGATAATCATTTCGGTAGATCAATAAAACCCGTATTCTCGAGAGACAAGATATTTTTACATTATTTTCTCATAAGGTGTTTTATAAGAAGCTCGATTTTGATAATTATCCAAATCTGCTATTAAATTGTATCGTTTTTATAGTTACTTAGCAGTTAAGTAATCTATTTTCGGATCTGATATATAAGTGTAATTACGGAATTATTAAATAAATAAAATATGTTATGGTTTTGTCAGCAGAGTGTTGTATTTATTATTAGCTTGGGGTAACTCTATGGATTCGAGGATTAATTGTATTATTAAATGCTGAATCGTATTGTTTTGTTTTGACTTTTAAAAGTGATTTTATTGAAAATTTAGTTTCATAAATATCGAAATTGACTCTAAAATTATTTTTATGGATTTATAATTTCAATAATGATTTTTGGGGATTTATAAAATTCAGAAAATAATATTTCATTAATAATTTATTCATAAACGATATTCTAATTGTATTAAAGTGTAAATTCAGTATTAAATTTCAAAATGTTTCAAAAATCATGAAACTTATCTTTTATTAAGTTTTGAATATTTAGAGAATTTTAAATTTGTTTCGAAATTTTTTTTGCTTTTATTTACCTGCACGTTTGTTCTTTTAATCGTAAAATGTGGGTATAGCACGCGAGTAAAAAATATTCTAAAAATTATATAAATTTTATTTTATTAGTTCAAAAATATTTCAATAATTTTAGAAGTATTTCTGTAATTTTTTGATTTAGTTTCACTTGCAAATTTGTTCTTTAATTCACGAACTACGAGTTTTATGTTAAATCCAACAATGTTTGAAAAATTACAAAATTTATATTTTACAAGTTTTTGAATATTTGGGAAATTTTAAAATTAGTTTGAGAATTTTTTGAATTATTTTCGCCCGCATTCAAATCATTAGGAATCAAAATGCGGGACAGAAATAAGCTTGCAACACGACAGACGGACGCGTGGCAGCTATTCCCTCCTTTGTTAGACGAGTGGCTGTTAAAAAAAACAAACAGCACAAATACACCACCGCCTCCCTGTTCCCCTCCCCTCGCTTTCCCCGCATACATCTCCCCCCCCCCCCCGTCTCTCTCTCTCTCTCTGATTACAGTTATATTTTCAACTTTAAAAAATTCATATCTCCCAATCCGTCCGTCCAAATTTCAATTGTTATATATGGAAATGATCTGCACTTCGATACCTACGCAAAGGTATATATATTGCGAGGTTTTGAGAAGAAAATTTACGGAGCATATTTTCGATTTTAATTTATTTTCGGGGCATAGAAAAGGAGTTTGACGATGTTGATTACTCCATATGGCGCTTCAGCCTGTGTATGTCTATGGCTATTAATTTTGGATTTATTTGGAGATATTTTAAGGACATTGGATATTCTTTTCGGGGTGATCAGAATTTATTTTGGGTAACGATTTCGAAAATCCGCTTTCGTATTTGAATATATTATAGCATGTTAGTGTTTATATATTTATTTCATAATTTTTAGAAGTTTTCGTAGAAGTCGCTATTGGCCGTATTTTTCTTTTCTGACGTGTTTATACGTGCAAATATAAATTATAGCATTTTTTAAATTATAAATTTTATAAGAGTATAGTTGGATTGTGTTATTTGGGATTGATTTTGAGGGGTTCTGACCGGGAAAAGTCCGTTTTACAAAAACGTTATTTCGAATTTTTTTTTGTAAAATATTAATTTTAAATTCAAATTATTATCTTTTATTATTTTTAAAAATCATAATTTGATTCAATTATTTATAATTTGTTTTAATTAATTATTCATTTTATTAATTGATTAATTCATTTAATCAATTAATTTTATTCATAAATAGTTGAATGAAGTGTAATTATTTATAATTGAGTTAAATTATATTCTAAAATTATTTTGAGCTTTTAAAAATTATATTTGGGTATTTAAAAATTAATTAATATTATTATTAATTGATTTATTCTTATTTTATTCATAATAAATAGACCGTTTGTCCGTTTAATACGAAACGAACGCGTCTAGACTCAGAAAAATATTCCGCTTTCATTAAAAATACTTTTGAGACACAAATTATTTTTTCAAAAGGTTTCTGGTTTTGCGAGTCATTCTGAGTCGATTGTTGAGGGATACATCATATTTTTGACCCGACTTCAGTTTTAAACATACCGAGTTGAATCTCTTAACGAACCAAGTCATGTGTTATATAAATTACATGCAATGTGAATTACGTGCGTATGTGAGTCGGAATTCTTGTGTTTGACTGTTTTATTGATGTGTGGGCTATCGTATGGGTAGACGATAGGGTTTTGACGCGCAGTTCGTCGAGTAATTATTGTTTAAATGATTAAAGTTGTATCTTTTAGTTATAGATGCGGATCGTTCAAATTGATCAGGACCAGACATTGGAAAGAATGAAATGGAATGATATTGGATATCTAGCTTCTAGCAATCGCAGGAGCAGCACATTAGTGAATTGTTGAAATAGAAAGACGATGATGTCTTGAGATGTCAGACTGGGATGTTTATGTTACTGCGAGTGTGACTAACTGCTAAAAACCAAAGGCAAGTTCTCTATACTATTCTAATTCCATAATAGTTCAATATTTTACATATCCAACTGCTTATGATTATGCAAGTATTGCTCTTTCTATTCTCAATTCAGAAATGGATAAATGTTTTACATATCACTGAGTTAAATATTTATCATGCAAGTACTCTTCTATTATTCTATATTCAGAATAGTTAAGTGTTTTTACTTATCCATATACTGGATTTATAAATGTTTTAGACTTTAAGAAATATGATTTTGTTGCGAGTATTCATGCCCAAGTAAATGGGGGAAATAAAATTTATAAGGATGTCGATTATTATGACCCCTTTCAATAAAATGTTTTAAGATTGGATGGTTGCATAAGAGGCCGTGGCGGCGGTCCAGTGTGAGCTATGTATTATACTGGATATAATACCTTGCTAGGCCAATATGTGCCTTGGGTACCCTTTGTTTAGTTGGATATGCTTCGGCATACAGGTGTTGCTCCGCGGCTGATCACCGGCGGCAACACACCGTTGTTCGAGGATTCCAATCTAAATTGTTGTTTCTAAATTGTTTTGCTAATAATACAATAAATGATTTATCAAGTGTTTCCGTTTTGGATAAAATGTAAGATACAGTTTTAATTCAGTTTCTGATTAATGTTGATATTTAGTTTGTTGTTAAATATCAAAAGTGGTATTAATATAGATGATTGATATTGACTTTAGTATGGGATGTTGTGAGCATCAAAGTTCGTATTGATATCTAATTTGATATGACATCAAAATGAGTATTAATATCAAGAGTTGGATTTTGAATGAGTTATGATTCAGTCCATAATCACTATTTCATGTTATTGTTGTTTATGATATTTATGTAAACACTATTTTACGAGTTTTATTCTCGTCAAGATTCAAAGTATTTATGAATCCTTTTGCTCAAAAATATTGAAAGGGTTTTGAATACAAATGAGGAACCAATTTCTGGGATTCCTTAACTAAAATTTTTCGGATTCAACAATTATGATTTTAAATGTTCTGCTCTAATGCAGATGTCGGTTTTCTATCAAAATGACTATATATGCTATAATGAACTTTCTGAGCATTTATTTCGCTCATACTTGCCTGTTTTTAAATTTAACCTTCCAGTGAGGACTAGCTTGTGCTGTTTAGCCACATAATTTAAGAAAATAAAGAAGAAGCTTTTGGAAGGTGGTTAGTCCAGAGTTTGCGTACTAGTGTATGTTCTATGATATAAAAGTTGTTTGTATTTATATATAGTTATGTTATCTTATAATTGGGCCTAGTATACTTCTTTTCGAAGTTATACTAGCGGGTTAAGTTTTGGGTTTGGGAATTTGTTGAAAAGAGTTTTAAAAAGAAAGTGAAAAATATATTTCGTGGAATTTGAAATTCTTGTTTCTAGAACTGTAACTTGAAAAGGTCTTGGTGTAGTTTGGGGTCACAGATGCAATATTTCAACTGCTAGCATTTTTTTATTGATTAAATAGGTTCCTTTGGATTGAGGTTTCATAGTGACGACCAAATCCTCTAACCCCGGATTTGGGGGAGTTACACCGGTACCGTGGAAGACGGTACTATATGTACCTAAGGACCTGCGAAGTGTGTGTATACCCGAAATGGGACACATATCCCGGTACCGTGGAAGACGGTACTATATGTACCTAAGGACCTGGAAAGGGTGATAACCGGGATACGAAAGTGTCGTCCTTCTACTAGTAGAAAAGGTTATTGATTGTCCGTAGTAGGACTGATCATCATATGCGGTAGCTCCAGTGAATATCCTATTCTTCCAATTGGAATTGTGATGCAATACCGTAACCCAAGCCCAGGTGCTGGGTTTACCATTAAGGTATTCGCAGGATAATAAATCCACTATAGAATTGTTTTTGAAAGAATGTGTGTATCACCAAGGAAAACTATTTTTGAATTAAACATATTTATCGTATGTGGTATTATACTTGAGTTTATCATACAATCATTTAATACTGTACATTATTATGTTGGGCATTATAGCTCACACTTATTTTCTTAAATTGACACAACATAACAGTAAATCAAGATGCCTATCATAAAACTCACAGCCAGGAAATGGGTAGGAAATGACCAGCTGTTCTGTAGGATGTTTGGTGTTGTACCTTAGGTAGATCGAATAAGTTGGATTGATTTTCAGTTTTTTTTAGTCTGGCTTATTTACAAGTATGACTTGTGTAAGATAATAAATAAGAAACGGATATTTGGCCGACGGACTAACCTTACTTAAAGGTTATTTTTACGGTAAGACTTAATCACTTTTAGGTTGTAATAATTAATCACTTTGTGGATTGATTTACTCTAGTAATGAATGGTTCATTTCCAAGACAATAACCTATAAGTGTGTGTGTGTGTGTGTGTGATAAGTGTGGGGTCGTAAAGGTGTGAGTATTTATATATTATGGTACGAGGTAAGTATTATACATGATTCAAGATGGCGTGGCCTCCTAGATTCCTGACCACGGATTTTGGGGCACCACATGTGATGTTAGAAGAAAAGGCCTCAGAAAGGAGTGGATCTTTCTCTGTGATTCTTTTATTAAAGTATTTTCTGGGAAAATTAGTAATTTTGATGCAGTGACTTGCTCATTTATAAACATGTTATATATGTTGCTTAGTGATAAGTATCATAACTATAGTGAGTATGTTCTGTTTGAATTAGGTTATAAGCTAAGAGACATTAAGAAAAGATCTAAAAACATAAATTATGCTAGATTCCTTATGTTATTGGCTAACTTTATTTCTGAAGATCTTACTATTGAGAACCCAACCAACAAGCTTGATTTTTGGGTTCAAGAAAGAAGGGTTATCGCTGATTTGAACAGGGCAGACCATCACAGTGAGGTCCCCCTAGTCTACATGCCAATCATGGAATTATCTTAGGTAAGTGAGGTAAATGTCTCTGTCTCTACTACTACTTCTCAACCACCTACTTCTTTTCCAACAACTGTGGTCATGACACCTGTACAGTGACCAAATAGGTGCCTACGCAAGTCATAAAACCAAAAGCTTTAAAACCCAATTTAAAGAAAGCCCCCTCTAGTTTCTCTCAACAGAAGCTAGTCGTAAAATCCACTAAAAACCAAGAGGGGAGTGTGAAGGGAAGTGAGGTTGGTGAAGGACAGGGAGAACATCAAAGAAGCCCTAAGAATAAGGTTGGAGAGGTGAGTGAATCCCAGCCTAGCCACATTGCAGTTTCCCAACAAACTGTAGTGATTAATAAGGACAATAGCTCATTACTAGTTGCATCATCCCGAAAGGATGTGACTATTGAACAAAGCTCTCATCCAAGAGCACAGGATAAAAGGGTAAGGGACACAAGCTGACCCCAAAATTATGCTAGAAAGAAGAAATCCAAAATCATTGGGGATACACAGGGTGCACACATAGTGCCTACTGCAGTCAAAGACTCAGTACATGCACCTTTTTAAAATCAGTTTAATGTGGCTCCAATAAATATGGAGTTACAACCAAAATCTTTAACAATAAAAACGCCAAACACACCAAACTCACCCAAACATTCACTAGATGTAGATATTATTCATACATCAATTCCTAATTCTCCATCTTTAACTCTCATGGAGGAGCTAAAAATCCAAGCAAGTGAGCATCATTTTTTAGATGATTTGTTGGCTCACTTGCCATTTCTTTCTGAGTCTATTGAAACAACTGTGTAAAATCTCAAATCAATCACCATAGATTCAACAGTAGTCTCTACTCCAAACTCTATCATTTCTTCTGTCTCGATGGATGTACTTAACAGCAGTCATCCGTTGAAACTCTCAACTACTATTTTGACGGATGTTCCTCATCCGTTGAATAGCACTACACCACTTTAAACTTCAACAAATGTTACAAGTGCAGATGATCTTGTAATTGTACAATCACTCTTAGGACTGAGGGAAGGGAGTGAATTGAGTGAGAGACTGAGTTGCTCTCAGGCAAAAGGAGAGGAAAAGAGTGAACGCATGCAAGCTATTTATTCTAGCTTGGAAAAAGTGAGTGAGGGAAGTTCCACCTTAGTAGGTGAAGATGAGGGTGTGAGGGTGGAAAGCCAAGGGGAGCCCTTGATGCAAGAAAAGAGAGATAATGAGAGAAAAGCAGATACAGAAGTATGGGAAGAGCCAATTGTAAGTGAGTTAATGGATGTCAATGAGGCTGAAAAGAAACAACTAATTCAGCAAGAATATCAAGTTGTCTTAGATTCTGTTTCTTATAAAGCTGAGGCATTTACTCACTTTGTTCCACCTTATCAAGTTTTGGATGAACAAGACAATGTGGCTGCTGAAAGAATGCTAAATTTGGTGCATACAACTGCCTCCATGCAAAGATCTAAGGATGCCATCAAAGCCCTGCCATCCATAGTTGGTGATGATGTTGATAATGGAATTGATGGTTCTGAGGATATTTTTGGGGATGAAGATGATGATGAAGAATAGTTCATGGACATAAGGGGAGAAGCAGGCCTTATCTCAAGATTAAACATTCCTTTTTGGGTGTTTTCCAAAGAATGTGATGAGCATCATTTCAAATCTACTCTTTTTCACATCATTCAACAAACTCAAACAGCTCTTCAAGCCACTACAAATGCCAACACCAAGAAACTTCTTTAAGCGCATCTAGACTCTCTTCAACTCCACAAAATCCAATCTCTCAAACACAATCAAGAGATAACTACACTGAAAACTGAAATTGGTCAGATCAAAAAGGATGTTGCTGAAAGATTGGATGTGGCGCCCTCCAAACCCGGGTCAGAAGTTTGGGGTCCACAATATACACACACACACACACCATATTTTAACCTATTTATGAATATAATAATATATTCAATGACCCTACTAACCATAATCAAGAATCGCAAAAGTTTAAAGTATGTTCGCAAGCTACGATCTTATTTATTACAAACGTACCAAATCCCAAATTTATTTATCTTACATCTGAAGTCAAAATTTATTACAAACTTTTAGCACACACTAAGCCACACAACTTCCGCTAGCTTATTCCACTTTAACCTATAAACCTAGCTGGTACACTCAACCGGGGATCCTCGCCATCACATTTTCCTTTTTAACTCGACAAGAGCATAAACAGATTCGCAAGAATGAGCTAACTAGCTCAGCAAGTCATAATGACAATACTGGGATTAAATAATTATAAATTAAAATGACATAGGGAATCAAGTTTCTTGATAAGAAATGATTAGAATTGGATATTCACTTTTATTTTAAAAACCAAGGTTAGGTTACTGATCAGTCACGCAATAACCCCGAGCAAGGCTCCCGGCTTTGCTCTATATACTGGATCCAAGGCACACATTGGCCTATTATGACCACGAATATGGTCCGACCACGAATCTGGTCCATATTTAAAAATAATCCAATACTATAATAATAACTTGATAAACAATGTAATTCAATAAACTGAATCATAAACAACATTTATCTTGAAGCGTAAGGTAATTCACAACACAATGAAGGTGTAACAAGGTAAACATCAAGATTGTCTTTTAAATTCAGGGTAAAAATCAAAGTGTAGAAGACCAATGGTGCAAAGGTTACAAGAAATGGTCTCCTGTTATACAAGGCATAAAAGTTTGTCTGTTAAGCAGTCTCATATCAAGGATCAGTATGTGGTAGATATGTATTTGTGGAGTAGTATCAGATATGGGTGGTTCGTGTCAGAGGATTCCACAATCAATGGTTTACAAGAAATCAGGCTTGCATCTCAAGATCAATAAGAATCAGGGTTTAGGGTTAAGTACTGCAAAGTACTCTCAATATAGAATAGGAACTACTGGGAATAATTGTAACATAATGAAAAGAGTTCCAAAGTATTCACAATTATACTACAAGAAAGTTCAGGGACACTTGCCTTATCAATTCGCTTTCACTTTACTAACACTTGTCAATTGGTTCCCACTCACTGACCACTTGCTTTCCCTTTCTACATCTCGCTTCCTCTATTAGACATCACATATACTTATCAACACTACTTCTCATCTCATTCAATTCGATACAAGCTTCTATCTACCCTTCGTTTTACCCAAATCCGATGTACGGATTGAAACTTACAAAAAAAACAATCAAACAATGCATATATAATCATATTCTACAGCAATCAGATCACATATAGCACATAGCACGTAAGATTTTTGTCAAAATAATTTTTCAAAGAAGATTCGGGGTCAAAATTATTTTCCAAGTATGTTTAATACGAATTTTTGAACATTATTTTAATTAAAACGGGACTCCGAATCATTTTATAATTAAATAATAGGGTTCGAACACCCGAATATGGCTTTAAAATAATTTTATTATAATTATTCAGCTTTAAAAATACTTTTAAATAATATTTTAAAGCTCGAAACTATTTTTCAGGATTGTTAAATCAATTTTAAATAATTAAATCCAATTATTAAATTAATTAAAATTAATTAGTAATTAACTAAATTAATTAATCAATTAATATTAAATTAATCAATTAACTAAAATAATTAAAAATTAAATAAAATTAATTAATAAAATAAATCAAATTTATTTTTGAATAAATAAATAATTAAAACAATTTTTCTGAATTTAAAATAATTAAATAAACAATTTTCCAATTTTTAAAATATTAAAAATATCAATTTTAAAATATAATAAACAGAAATCAGGTTTTTGAAAGTTTTTGCAACTGAAATACTAAATATGCGAATATGCAAAAGTTCGGGGGATCAAACTGTAATTTTACAGTCATCTCCCCCCTCCGTCGCCGAGAAGCCATGGTCGCCGGCCATGAGCTTTTCCGGCGACCTGTTATCCGCCCAGAAATGCACCAAAGTAACAGGGATTGAAGTTCCTTCATCCAGGAACATGATTATGCAAGTGGATTCACCAGAAAATCAACGAGCAAGCCAGAAAAAGCAACCAGAAAATCACGCAGCCACCTAGGTTCATTTTCCGGCGAGGCTCGATTAAGACAACTCAGGAATCGTTTGTTAATTTCAAATACACCAATCAATTTGTTTTTCCACGATCTACACAACCATGTAACCAATTTCATCTAATAACCCCTAACCAAGAAACGTCTAATTTTCACTTAAGAACATTCAAAGCTATAAACCCTAATTATAAAATTTGAGAATCAAACACACTTTTCTACATGTTATTGAACTCGGTTTTTTGACATATAATATACCAAAATGATCAGGAAGAAAAGATCTACATGATTATGCCATCAAATCATATCAAAAACATCAAGAACAAAAATTTATAATTTAATCTATGAATAATTCGAATTAAAACAGTTATATAAGAAAAATACCTTCATTCTTGCACAAAAACAGATGGTGGATTCAGAAAGAGGTTTTCAAGAGCTTCGTTTTGATAATTTGCACGCCCGAATCGGAGTTCGATAACACCTTCGTTTGTACGATTGATTTTCAAGAACACAGTATTTTATTAGGGTTTTCTCTGGTTTTCAGTGGTTTGTACTGTCTGAATATGATTATACAAGTGAAATGAAATAAAAAAAGGGCTATTTATATTTACGGAATATTAGTACGTTCTGGATCGTGTTGGATCGATAAATACGTTGCTTTGCCGCTAAGTAATCATAAATACGATCATTTTGGATAAACATTATCTAGTTTTGGATAAGCACTATCCTGTTTTGGATAAGCACTATCCTGTTTTGGATAATTATTAACACCGGGCTTTTATAAAATGATTTGTACGAAGATAATGTTATCGAAAAGGGTTAGCATATTGAAAATATTGCGCCGGGCCACGCACGGGCCAAACCGTAATCCAAATCGAAAAAGTCAAAACATGGAAAATATCCGGAATTACCAGATTAGGTTAGGAAGGAGTTTTCGGAAGAGTTTCGGGTTATAAAAACGTAAAAACGGTTGACGTTGGATGATTCCTGGTTTTATAAAATAATTTTGTAATTATTCAGAAAATAATTAATAAATTCATAAATCAATATAAAATCATATAATACTCCAAAAATTACCAGAAAAAATACCTTAATTATCTATATTTTATTATCGACATAATAAAAATAACATACCTAGACTTTACCACATAGAAACATCCACATAACCACACCAATCATCAAATAATTCACCAAAAATCACATAAAATCACATAAAAATTATTTATTAATAAAAATAGGTACACGTCATGTCCCGGATATTACATTGGAGGCCAAGTTTTCTGACACAACCATGCTAGACATCAACAGGCAACTGAGGAAAAACTTTCATCTAGACACCAAAGTGGACTCCTTGGACAAAAGACTCAAAAATCTAGAAGCTTCAATAACTGCAATCCATCTACATCAAGCCCAACAAACTCAGCCACTTCAAAAATTGGTGGCTATACAGACCTCAACCTCCCCTCAACTTGATGCTAATAAAAAGGGGAGAAATGTATTGTTCCAGCTAGTCAAGGGGAGTCAACAAGTGAGGGGGAGCAAGTGCTCAAAATTCAAGTAAGCAAAGTAATTGTTCCAGCAATTACTTTTCCAAAGCCACCAGTCTTGGACATGATTGATCTG
Source organism: Apium graveolens (assembly GCF_009905375.1). Lineage (NCBI taxonomy): Eukaryota > Viridiplantae > Streptophyta > Magnoliopsida > Apiales > Apiaceae > Apium > Apium graveolens. Next base: position 137,007,373 of record NC_133650.1, on the reverse strand, counting down.
ATCAAGATAGCAGCTGCTAAGTTGGAATCAAATGAGAAATATAAACAGCTTGATGTTGCAGCAGTTGAGAAAGAACTGGATGACAAATGAAAGAAGATTGATGAAGAAATTCAAAAGAAGTTTGGTCCAATTGAGAAGAAAGACAAGGTATTTTCTCACTTCTCTTAATTGAGACAAATTTCAGCAAATGAAATGAGCCTAGGGAACTTAGAAAGGGGTCAACCCTCAACAATCAAGTCTCTGAAGGCCAATGGGATTTTTAAGCCAAAAAGAAATTCTCCAAAAGCCTCAGACAAAAATCCACTGGACCTATCATATGAAACCCCTAGGCCAGATGAAAAAAGCTGCTTGGAAGGTCCATAGCTTTCTTCAAAGACCCTAGAGACTCAGTGCTAAAGAAAAGGATTGCTAAAATCTACAGAACTGGTAAACTGATCTGTGTAATGGCTGGACATCCATAATTTACAAAGGCTAAGAAAGAGGAAAAGGTGAGGCTCAAACAACAATAAAAGCAAGCTGCTTTAGAAGCCAAGAAACAAGCTAAGAAGCCTGCAGTCACATAAGCTATTTTGCCAACTGAGAATCTGGGTGAAGGAAAGAAAGAAGAACCAAAGTAGATAAAAAGGAAGTTTAGATACAAGATGCATGCAAAAAGGAAAAAAAAGTTTTGATGAAGACAAGGAAGACTACATGTCAGCACAATCTATAACTTCAAGTCAACCAACCATTCCTACAGTGAAGGAGGCTTAATTCAAGGTTGATCCCAACATCACCTTTCATGGTGATCCTATTGTTCCAAAGGATGAGCCAATAGATTGGGACAACTTGCCTCTTCCTGATCTAAACCTCCCCATCTTTTTTAAACAAAGGAAGACAAAAGAGAGAGTGGTCAAAACAGTCAAGCCTACCAAGCTCAAATCCAAGCAAGTGGCCAAACCCAAACCTACTGTGAACAAAGGAGATCAACTCTTCATATGTGACATCAAAGAATTTTCAGAAATAAATCTCTATCTGGATGAGCTTGAAGAAGTTAAGTCTATTGATGCCTACAAGCACCTTCCAGAAAGACTAGTCTTTAGGTACAAGGGTGGTAAATAAATTACATGGCCACTTCACAGAATTCTCAATGAAGGCTATTCAACTCTAGTGACTGTCTTCTCCTCAATCAAGGAAAACTTTTGATTCAACATAGTAGCCAGAAAATGGTACTAAACAAGATTGAGGAGATAAGAAATAGCTGGAGAGGACCAAATGCACTCCCAAGAGTATTATCTATTCCTTTCACTGGAGATAAGGTGCATTTGAGGCCATACTGGATCATGGAGTTCAAGGATGAAAAGAACATTAGAAGATTCTTCAGACTGGAAGATCAGCTAAAGATTGCAAGCAATGAAACTCTAAAAGAAATGAAAGAAAAACTGGATCTAACAGATAATGAAGAATCAAAATTTTACAGAAAACTCCAAAACCAGATTGAAGGGAATGATGTGAAGCTGGAAAAGAAGCCAAAGCAATCAAGGAAATGATCTTAATTTGCTGTCTGGAGGAGCACCTTGAAAATGATCTGTAACATACTCTACAAATCTTTCTTTGTGAGAATTTTCAATAAACTGTAGCACTTGTAAATTTTAATCTACTATATCTCATTCTGTATTCATAGAGTGTTTTGTTATCATCAAGTTTCTCTTAATGTATGGTTACAATTCTAGTAGACATAAATTGGGGAGATTGTTAGGAATATGATGTGTACTTGATGATAACTTGAACAAAACACTTAGTAGATTTTAGTTAAGTGAAATTATAGCTTTCAATGGATGATCATTTTCAACATCCATCGAAAGAGTAGCTTATGTAATAATAAGAGTTGTAGCACATTTCTGCATACTTGGATAGCTTAGTGAACTAGATATTATAAATTGTCCAAGTTATGTTAATTACTAAATTGATATGCAAGATAGGATGGTGAATTGTAAATATTAGATACCTTATAATCTTGTATAAATGAAATAGAGTGAACTGTCAAAAACACAGTCTCAACAAATAATTCACAAAGCTCCAACGGATGATCAACATAAGTCTCGACGGATGATCAAACAGAGTTTCAACAGATGATCAATCTAAGTTCCAACGGATGTTCAAATTCAAAAGAGCAGTTGATAGTGACTTGATAGTCACATGCATTGGATAGATGTAAATGGTATGTGGCATCCTGTTTGAAGGTTTTAGAGAACAAAGAAGCATTTCCATTTCCATTCAAAACAGATGATATTCAAAGATGCTGGAAAAAGAAGTGTGGTAGCATGAAGTTAGACTAGATATAGTTTGTCTTAGTATCTTGTCTTATTATCATGTATCTTGGTGATATATAAACCAAGGATAGCAGGTTCAATAGTATTGATTAAATCCAAGTTAGCAAGAAAAACTAGAGAAATAGATAAAGCAAAATTTGTAAAGAATTTCTCTGTAGTTCTTGTACTTCAACTTGTAAGCAGCTGTGAACAATTCTGTTGCACAGGGTTCTCTACTTAATATATATATCTCTGGTGGAATAGTTTAATTCACCAGAAAGTTTTTAAATTCTTGTATTTAATTGCTTTGTGATTTGATTTTTGTCATATTCTTATTCTGCACCATTATAAATCAAACACAATTATTATTGGTAGAAGAATCATTCTTAAAATTTGAAAAAAGCTAGAATTACATTAAACCCCCCCTTCTGTAATTCTTGTTTAGATTGTTTGGGAAAAACAGAGCACATAACACATTTATTCACATATATATTATTGAAAACATAGTCCACTAATAAGTATTGAATGATCTCACTCCACCAACACAATAACTTGAAGTGCTCAACTAGTCGGTGCAACCCAACTACCTCTCCAAACTGGATGTGCCCTAACAAGACAATCCTCATTTCACTTGACCACAACCCTGGCCTAACCTCATACTGACCTCTAACTACCATAAGAATTCAACGGTCAACTCAGGCCTTACCTTTAAAGATTCAAAAACTAAGTGCAAAGTCAGAGTGTTCCTAAGTGCAACGCCTAGGAGACATCGAATGGTTTCTAGTGTCACTTAACCTTCTTCCACTCAAATTTTGCTACTCAAATTACTACACTGGAATCTCAGAACCTAAAACTAACTTGTGCACTTGGAATGACACCAAGGACTACCCTAGGCCTCCTTGGGCCTACTCCCAAAGTTGACTCTCCCCTGTTCCAGCTACGCTCAAACTACCCTGTTTTGCTTTTACTTTATACCCTTGGTTTTAACTCAAAACTCCCAAAATATGGCTTGTAAACCTCCCACGTATTCCCTAGTATAAGTGCTAACCGAGGCCTAATGAGGGCCTACCCATAAGATTACTTTCTAAGCTCAAACTTGCTCATAACTTAAACTGTCCCTGTTCGGGCATAATTCATGTTTCGACTTCTGCACCTAACTAAATGGATTGATTTCTCTCATTTAAGGCTTCTAGGATTGACTATAGGTCAAGTCCTAAGCCCTGGTGTCTTGGGCCTACCGATGACTAACAAATGCTCATTCATTTCTCACTTACAAATTAAACCTCAAATCTGGAAAAAGCTGGAATCTATTTTAACTTCTTTCACCTTAACTCCCACTTATAAATCATGAACCCAACTTCAAACCAACATAATTACTATCGTAAAACTCTCATTTAACCCACTAACACGTGGTGGAGATCATTCATACCCTAATGCACCTCCATGCAAACAATTTACTACAAGCAATTCAAGTTAACAATTTATCACGATTTCGGCTAAATATGAAAGATTATTTCTTACAAATTCGACTTTAAACACTTACTCAACACTAGTAATCATGCACACTATCTCACCTTAACTAATTTTAGCAAAATAACATGGAAACAACTCTTATTATGCACAAATAAATTCGAATTTCAAGAGTTTAATCATGCATGCATGTTTTTGAATATAGTAGCAAAAGTATCATGGTTTTCCATCAAAATCTCATCTTAAAACTAACATGCAAGACTAGAAATGGACATAAAATGAATGATCACTAACATGCAAAGAGTTTTATCAAGTTTCTTTTACAAAAATACATAATGCTAGAACATATGTAATGTATCTCATGGAGAAGCCTTGGATTCACAAGAATCAAGGTTTTTCTCTTTGAGTTTAAAAAAAACACAACATGCAACCATAAATCATCAACTTTTAAGCATAATAATCTTTAGGAAGTGATTAAACTAATCATGGGAAGTGAAATTACACTAAAATAAGGTGAGAGATTGATGAAAAATTGAAGGGAATGGAGGATGGGGGTGTTCGACCGAGAGGGTGAGGGAGGAGGAGGAAGAAGAGAGAAAAATGGAGTGGAGTGTAGTGGTATGATGGGGTGGAGTGTAGAATTGGTATTTGATAATCTCTTTTGGATTTTTATTCACATGCAAAAGTGAGTGGACAAAGCTTTTACCAATTTACCCCTCTCACACTAATACACCAAATTTGCATGCATGGTTAACTAGGTATTTTGGCTACTGTATATTAGTTAGTGGTGTTTGAAATTCCAATGGTACCCTTTTCTTTGTATTGGGAGTAAAATGCATGCATGGGTATCTAGGTAATTTTCTATTAATAATCAAATTAATTATAGAGAATAAATTTTATAAATAAAAATAAAATTTCAAAAATTACAAGAGTGGTGTCATAAAATAGCTTAGAATTTTTAAAAATTTATAAGATCACTTTTGAAATTTATTGATGAAAATATTTTTAAAATAATTTTTCTCAAAATAAAGAATACACTCTATAAATCACATTTAAGAGCAAATAATACATTTCTTGCTTTCAAAATTCTTAAATAATTTAGCACAATTATTATGCATCAATCCAATAACAAAAACACATATCCACCAAATTTTTATAAATGACTAAATCATAATTATAAAATATTTAATTAACTATTACATGAAATACCGGTTGTAACATCCTCTCCCCCTTCAAGGATTCTGTCCTCAGAATCCAAGAGAATGGATGAGGATACCGAGAACACAATTCTGACTCTAATTCCCATGTCAATTCTTCGACTTTGGGATTTCTCCAAAGCACTTTCACCAAATTTACTGACTTATTTCTAAGACTCTTAACTTGCCAGTCGAGTATTTTGACAGGTTGCTCCATATAAGACAAATTTTTCTGAATTTCTAACGGCTCATACTTTATCACATGATTGACATCCAGATTATATGTTTTAAGCAAAGACACGTGGAATACATTATGAACATGATGATATTGAGGCAGTAGAGCTAACTCATAGGCTACTTTTCCTACTTGATTGAAAATTTCAAAAGGACCCATATGACGTGGTGCCAACTTTCCCTTTTTCCCAAACCGGGTCAAACCCTTCCATAGTGACACTTTCAGCAATACAACTTCACCTACTTGGAAACTCACATCCTTTTGGGAAGGATCTGTATATTTCCTTTGTCTGTCTTGAGCAACAGTTAGTCTCTTCCTAATTATGTCGACTATTTCCTTCATTTACTGAACTAATTCAGGACCGAGAACTTTTCCTTCTCCATGCTGGAGATCTGCATTTTCTTCCGTATAAAGCTTCATATGGAGGCATTCCGATGCTGGAGTGGTAACTGTTGTTGTATGAGAATTCTTCAAGTGGTAAGTGATCATCCCAGCTTCCTGTGAAATTAATTGCACAGCTGCGCAACATGTCTTCAATTGTTTGTATAGTTTGCTCACTTTGACTGTCTGTTTGTAGATGATATGCGGTGCTCATATTTAGCTTTGTGCCCAAACTCTCCTGAAACTGTCTCCAAAATCTTGAATTGTATCGTGGATCTCAATCTGAAACTATCAATACCGGTAAGCCGTGTCGTAATACAATTTCGCGCATGTATATATGAACCAACCTATCCAATGAAGTCTTCTTATTGATTGGTAAGAAATGTGCCGATTTTGTAAGGCGATCAACTATCACCTGTATGGCGTCGTGTCTGGATTTTTCTCGAGGCAATCCTACTATGAAATCCATGGCAAAATTTTCCCATTTCCACTCAGGAACCTTCAATGGCTAAATCAATCCGCTCGGTCTTGATGTTTCGCTTTTACTCTTTGATACGTATAACACTTGGAGACCCATTCTGCAATTTCTTTTTTCATATTTGGCCACCAAAATTTCTTTTTCAAATCCTGGTACATCTTTGTGCTCCCTGGAAGAATAAAAAATCTCGAGTTATGGGCTTCCTGTAGTATCTCGTACTTCAATTCAATCGCTTGAGGGATCCAAATCCCTGATGCAAATCTTAATATTCCTTGCTCATCTTTTTTCGTAGATATCTCTTCCCCCGTCAGTTGATTATTTTCTTGACTCTTCACTTCTTCTTGACATTTATTTATCTTCTGTAACAGCTCTGGCTGAAAAGTCATGGTATAATAAATCTCTTTCAATGTCTCACAGACACAAAGTTCTAGCTCAAATCTTTCAATCTCTTCAGATAATTCCCTTGGCATGGTTATCGTATTTAACCTTTCCTTCCTACTCAAGGCACCGGCTACTACATTCGCCTTTCCTGGATGGTAATGTATCAAACGGTCGTAATCCTTGATTAGCTCCAACCATCTCCGTTGTCTGATGTTGAGTTCCTTCTGGGTGAATATATACTTCAGGCTTTTATGATCCGTGTAAATTTCACACTTCCCCCCGTATAGGTAATGTCTCCATATCTTGAGTGCGAACACTATGGCTGCCAATTCCAGATCGTGGATTGGGTATTTCAATTCATGAGGTTTAAGTTATCGTGATGCATATCTAATCACCTTATTGTATTGCATTAGAATACAGCCTAATCCTTTATGCGAAGCGTCGCTATATATCACAAAATCTACTTTGGTGTCTGGTTGTACCAATACTGGCGCGGTAACCAATTTATGTTTTAACTCTTGAAAACTTTCTTCACACTCCGCAATCCATTAAAACTTATGATTCTTCCTTGTCAGCTTGGTCAGTAGCGTAGCGATCTTTAAGAAATCCTTTACGAACCTTCTGTAGTGCCCGGTCAATCCTAGAAAACTTCTTACTTCCGTAAGAGTCTTTGGTCTCTCCCAACTCATAATCGCTTCGATCTTTGTGGGGTCCACTCTAATTCCTTCGTTTCCAATTATATGCCCTAAGAATTGAACTTGTTTTAACCAAAAATCACACTTTGAAAACTTTACATACAAACTCTCTTGTCTAAGAATCTCCAAAATTATCCACAAGTGTTGCTCATGCTCTTCTTCCGTTTTCGAATATATAAGAATATCATCAATGAATACCACAACAAACTGGTCCAAGTATTTCTTGAAAACTCGATTCATTAAATCCATAAAAGCCACATGAGCATTTGTTAATCCAAACGGCATTACTAAAAACTCATAATGTCCATATCTTTTCCTAAATGTTGTATCTGGGATATCTTCTGGTTTGATCTTCAATTGGTGGTATCCCGACCTCAAGTCAATCTTGGAAAAACACTTTGCTCCTCTCAGTTGGTCAAATAAATTGTCTATTCTCGGCAACGGATATCGATTCTTAATCGTCATCTTGTTCAACTCTCGATAATCGATATAGAGTCCCATGCTTCCGTCTTTCTTCTTTACGAAAAGAACTGGCGCTCCTCATGGCGACGCACTTGGCCTTATAACTCCTTTATCCAAAAGTTCTTGTATCTGACTCGCTAACTCTTTCATCTCTGATGGTGCACATCTATAAGGTGACTTCGAAACGGGTTCAGTGCCTAGAGCGAGATTAATTTCAAAATCGATCTGTCGATCTGGCGGTAGCCCCGATAATTCTTCTGGAAACACATTCGGGAACTCTTTCACTACTGGAATCTCCTATATGCTAGGAACTTCTTTCTCTAAATCTACTACGTAGGCTAAATATGCTTCACATCCTTTTCTAAGTAGCTTGATGGCTTGTATAGCGATGAGAAATAGTTGCTCTTGCTTCTGGCCCTTAAATATCACCTTATTCCCATTCTTTGCTCGAGAATAGACCTTCTTAGATCTACAATCTATCTGAGCATTATTCTTTCTTAACCAATCCATTCGTAATATTATATCAAACTCCCCTAACTTGAAAAGTATCAAGTCGAATGAAAGTATATGCCCAGAGATGTCAATCTCAAATTAAGGGCAAAATTGACTCACAAGTATCTTTTCTTGATTGGCAATTACTATGTTCATCACTTCACTCATATTCTTCTTATCATAGTTTAATCTATTAGCAAACGTTTCTGATATAAAAGACCTTGTAGCTCCTGAATCAATCAATACTTTAGCTTCAACATTGTTTATCGGAAGCTTACCCGCTATCACTTTTGAATTCTGAACATCATCTTTCATTTTCAGATTAAAAGTCCTTGCTGACGCTAGTGGAGTCATGGTAGGTGGTGGAGGTAACGCCAACATTTCTGGTGGTACCGCGGTGCTAGTGCTTGCTACATTCATCATGTTTTTTATTAATCCGGTTGATCTACACTCTTTGGCGATATGTCCAACTTTTCCGCACTTGTAGCATGTTACTCCAGGTTTCTGCAACTTACACTCATTGGCCAAATGTCCCTTCTGATTAAATCGATAACATGTCATGTTGAGCTTGTTGCAAATTCCCGAATGCTTCTTCCCATAATGCCTACATTCGACCCTTGGATGTTTGTCATCCTTTGCTTGACCCTAATTCTGCTGATGGTTTCCTTTATTCTCTGGTTTCTTGTTCACTTCCCCTTTCTTCTGTGTATTCCATCCTTTCTAGAATCCAATTCTCTTCATGTTTCTATCTTGTTGGTATCCTGATTCTGACCTCTCCTTATGATGAAATAATTTCCTCTTCTTATTATATCTTTCCTTTCTGGATTGTGCTCCATTACTTTAAATCAATGCCGCCTTCTGAACTACCTCAGCATAGGTACCAATCTCAAACATCGACACTCTATCTCGAATCCAATATTCGAGTCCTTGTTGAAATCTCTGAGCCTTCTCTTCATCAGTATCCACATACTTGGTCACAAATCTTGACAATTTTGTAAATTTCTTCTCATATTCCAAGTATATCATACTTCCTTGTTTCAATTCCAGGAATTTTATCTCCATCTATTTCTGCATATACCGAGGCTCTTATTTTTCCAAAAATAACCCCTTAAACCTAGTCCAAGTAACGGGTTGAACTATTTCCAAAGCTTTGACTGAATCCCACCAATAAGTCACTTCCCATTTTAAGAAATATGTGGCATATATGGTCTTCTGTTCTTCCCCTAGTCGAACCAATTTGAAAGATCTCTCCATTCCTCTTATCCAACTATTGGCTATAACCGGATCAGTGGTGTCATGAAATGAAGGTGGGTTCACGCTCTGAAAGGTTTTAAAAGTCATAATTTGTTGAGGTGGCTCTAGTGGATCTGGTTGATGTTGGTTTTGATCATGATTCTCTTGGTTTCAAAATTTTTGTTGTTGGAATTGTTGTTGAAGAGTTTGTTGTTGCTGGACAGTTGCATTAGTTTTTTGTTGCAAAGTTTCCAATATTCGAAGGATATTGGAGTCGGTTGCAGAAGCAGTACTGGTTTGCTTTGTCTTTTTAGGAGTCATATTTCTGAAAAGAAAATGGGTAACAAACATGTATAATTATGACATAAATTTCAAAGCTAGGTTATCATAGGGTTAATTTGATCACATAATTTTAGATTTTAAAAAGCTTATACATGATTATAAGCAGGAAAGCAGAAAAAGATAGGTAAAATTAGGACAACGAAAGTGCATAAGTAAGCTTGGAACAATTGCGATAATCACAAGCATGATTCTGAAAAAACAGGTTTAAAAAAATAGTTAGGAGTATGGCAATCATTTCAAAGACAAGGTGTTATAAAACTAAGGGGGTCACATGCATTCAGATGCCCGTTATTAGCAATAAAGGTGATATACAATTCTAGAAACGAAAGCACAACTGAATGAAATGATAATGAAATGAAACGGTAATGCATTAATCATTAAAACAAGGTTTATCTTATAACACAACCAAAATAAGGTTCGAATTTTAAAGGTCAGCGACATCATTGTTCTAAAAGGAAATAAAGAAACTACATAGTTCGGGAAATACAATCAACATAAAGGATAGCCAACTGGAAAGGGAATAGGAAGTCTGGCTCCTAATTCGGCCTATCGGTCATCTACCTAGGTCTCCATGTTATCATCTCGAGCTATCGGGATCTCTTCACAATGCTCTCCCTGTAGTACCTTCACAATGCCCTGAAGTTCATCTCCTACCATCTGGATGGTGTACTGGCTACTACGGTCACGGTGTGCTGGCATCTCCCCGAGCTTAGTGTTAACGAGCTGCGACAAGGACTCGAGTCTCGCAATCAACGGTGCCTTAGGTTCCTCCTTAAGTCGAGTATCATCAAGACACTCCATAAGTCGGTCGTACTTACCTTGGAGCCTATTAAACTGGAGCCTCAAGTCAGCGTACACAGAGAATGTAATAGTGTCAGATGGCGCCGAGGACGAAGAATAATGCATCCTTTGCTGAGAAACAATATACACGAAGGAAAATACTAGCGACTTACTTGGATAATATCTACTTACACTCTCGTATTTCTTATATATATATCCTATAGGATATGTGGACTGTTCAGGGTCTCTAAACCTTAGCTCTGATACCAACACCTGTCACAGCCCCAAAATAAACTAACAAAATATAACTAATCAATTATAAAGTTATTATAAATGGCTGTTAACAACAAAATCCAAGATCATAAAGGTTTAGTGTTTGAACAGTCCAACACTACAGCTATTATAACTCTTATATAAAGCTATCGGTCCTCACACAAATGCCAAATATACTACCCGAGCTCTTACATAAGCCTTAGCATCTCCACCGGTAGACTTACTAGCAGTCTGCTTGAATCTAACTATATTTGCTAGCCGAAAAAATATGAATTAAAAGCAAGAAGTGAGCCAAACGCTCAGTAAGGTATATCATAAGACATAAATTAACATCATAGCAATTTATAACTGGAAATTGAGGTGTATGGCATCATTATTCAAGTCAAAACATTTATAATTAGATCTTTGCTTAAAATCATTTTATGACACTACGGATTACAGCCGGTGATCAACCGCGAAGTAATCCCGAACCTCGCTGGGTTCTAAATAATTTGATTGGGCTCCCTAGTATCTTTTAAGCCTAATATAATAAGTGTGAAAAGGACTTGCGTCTTAGTCCAATTCACCAATCTCAAGAAAACATTCTTTTATTTAAAGAAAAATTATCTTTTATAAAACTAATGGCAGGGAGAACTTTACAAGGATCTAAACAGAGGAATTTAAATTAACAATCAAGGATTTGAGTTATGAAACTCTTATCAGAATGAATTTAACTTCTCACTAGCAGGGTTTTCAAAGATGGACATCGATGGTTTGACAACCAGGGTAGAAAGTATTGAAAAAGAATCATAACATTAATCAACAAGATAGAGATCTCAAATTTTGAGGGTTATGTATGGTATATATCTAGTGACAAAGTTTGGGTATGATTATAAGGATATACGTAAAGAGTTGGTAACTTGGAGGTGTAAGAGTATAATGGAATAGCGGTTAATCAAGAGAGATTACACAATCAAGGCAATTGAATTATTTTAGTTTATAAGGGTATCTTGAAACGGCCAAGACATTCGGTTTAAGTCAAATATGGGTACTAGGTCGAATTGAAACAAAATAGTGATAAGGGTGTGATTTTTATAAGAGCATAAATAGAGTTAAAGCAAGTCCAATAATCGTAAGCATGGTATAGCATTTGCAATATCTCAATCAAAATCAGAGTATTTATAATGATATATCATGGTGATAAAGATATTAATGATCATTATACGAGCATGCTATCATAGTTCAAAATGGTGGTTCAGAATACTTGCAATACATCTTAAAAGTTCAGAATAATTCACAATATATCTCAAGAGGGTTTAAGGACACTAGCCATATATAGAATTGACAAGGGGAAACACTTGCAATACATAGTTTAAGGAAAACATCACTAGAACAATAAGTGAAGGCAGGGACACTTGTCTTAAGAAGGCTGGACTAACTCATGTCTTGATTGTGGAAGCAACCGGGAACACTACACGACTTTTACGGCAAGCTTACTCTCTTCTCCTGAGCTTATACAAAATATTTGACCTCATCATGATGCATTCTCACCAAATCTCCATCCCAGTTCTAGAAAGTTCGAATCATAGTGGCACTTAGGCCTACTTACACGTTCGACTCTTAGTATTCATATAATAGCAGCATGTCTCAAGTAGTCATTTAGGAGCACATAACACATTTAGTCACATAATATTTTATTTAAAATACAGTGCACTGATAAGTATTGAATGATCTCACTCCACCAACATAATGACTCGAAGTGCTCAACTAGTCTAGTGCAACCCAATTATCTCTCGAAACTCGATGTGCCCTAACAAGCCAATCCTCATTTCACTTGACCACAACCCTGGCCTAACCTCCTGCTAACCTCTAACTACCATAAGAAATCAATGGTCAACTCAGGCCTTACCTCTAAAGACTCAAAAACTAAGTGCAAAGTCAAAGTATTCCTAAGTGCAACTCCTAAGAGACATCGAATGGTTTCTAGTGTCATTGAACCCTCTTCCACTCAAAGTTTGATACACAAATTACTACACTGGAATCTCAGAACCTAAAAATAACTTGTGCACTTGGAATGACACCAAGTTTTACCCTAGGCCTCCCTGGGCCTACTCCCAAAGTTGACTCTCCCCTATTCCAGCAACGTTCAAACTGCCATGTTTTGCTCTTACTTTATACATTTGGTATTAACTCTAAACTCCCAAACTATTGCTTGTAAACCTCCCACATAATCCCTAGTATCAGTGCTAACCGAGGCCTAGTGAGGGCCTGCCCATAACATTACTTTCTAAGCTCAAACTTGCTCCTAACTCAAATTGTCCCTGTTCAGGAATAATTTAAGTTTTGACTTGTGCACCTAACTAAATGTATCGATTTCTCTCATTTAAGGCTTCTGGGATAGACTATAGGTAAAGTCCTAACCCCTGGTGGCTTGGTCCTACTAATTCCTAACAAATGCTCATTCATATATGACTCACAAATTAAACCTTAAATCTGGAAAATGCTTGAATCTATTCTAACTTCCTTCACCTTAACTCCTACTTAAAAATCATGAACCCAACTTCAACCCTAGTAATATCCTAATACTCGCATTTAACCCACTAACATGTGGTGGAGATCATTCATACCCTAATGCACCTCCATGAAACAATTTACTACAAGCACTTCAGGTTAACAATTTATCACGATTTCGGCTAAACATGAAAGATCATTTCTTTCAAATTCGAATTTAAACACTTACCCAACACTAGTAATTATGCACACTATCTTACCTTAACTAATTTTAGCAAAATAACATGGCAACAACTATTATTATGCACAAACAAATTCGAATTTCAAGAGTTTAATCATGCATGCATGTTTTCGAATATAGTAGCAAAAGTATCATGGTTTTCCATCAAAATCTCATCTTAAAACTAACATTCAAGACTAGAAATGGACATAAAATGAATGATCACTAACATGCAAAGAGTTTTATCAAGTTTCGTTTACAAATATACATAATACTAGCACATAAGTAATGTATCTCATGGAGAAGCCTTGGATTCACAAGAATTAATGTTTTTCTCTTTGAGTTTAAAAAAACACAACATGCAACCATAAATCATCAACTTTTAAGCATAATAATATTTGGGAAGTGAGTAAACTATACATGGGAAGTTAAATTACACTAAAAGAAGGTGAAAGATTGATGAAAAATGGAAGGGAATAGGGGGATGGGGGTGTTCGGCCGAGAGGGTAAGGGAGGAGGAGGAAGAAGAGAGAAAAATGGAGTGGAGTGGAGTGGTGTGGTGGAGTGGAGTGTAGAATTGGTAGTTGATCATCTCTTTTATATTTTTATTCATATGCAAAAGTGAGTGGACAAAACTTTTACCAATTTACCCCTCTCCCACTAATACACCAAATTTGGATGCAAGGTTAACTAGGTAATTTTGGATATAGTAGAATAGTTAGTGGGGTATAAAATTCCAATGGTACCCTTGTCTTTGTATTAGGAGTAAAATGCATGCATGGGTATCTAGGTAATTTGCTAATTAATAATCAAATTAATTATAGAGAATAAAGTTTATAAATAAAAATAAAATTTTAAAAATTACAAGAGTGGTGTCATAAAATAGCTTAGAATTTTTAGAAATTTATAAGATCACTTTTGAAATTTATTGATGAAAATATTTTTTAAAACGATTTTTCTCAAAATAAGGAATACACTCTATAAATCACATTTAAGAGCAAATACTATATTTCTTGCTTTCAAAATTCATAAATAATTTAGCACAATTATTATCCATCAATCCAATAACACAAACATATATCCACCAAATTTTTATAAATGACTACATCATAATTATAAAATATTTAATTAACTATTACATGAAATACCAGTTGTAACAGAGTTGGTCATACCTCTTTAGCTTGTCATTATACCTGAGTTACACTGATAAAGCTTTAGTGGTTTCTGTTGGTAAGTAGTGTGGGCATGTTTAGAATCTTCCAAATTTTACATCTTCAAAAGATCCGTATCTTACTTGTATAACCATCATTCTTTTGGTTTACTTGTGCTTTTAAAAGAAATAGTTTTTTGGCTTGCTTGTAGTAACTCGAAATAGAATTGCAACTTTTCCAACACGCTCCTCCATACCTACTCTGTAATTACTTAGCAAATAACTTGCCCAAGTTTTTGTTAGTAGACCAACATATAACATTATCATGATATCACTGCACATATAAAACAATATGCTTGTGCCTTATGATAATGAGAGTTACTTATATGATGACTCTATCAGTTCGTATTTAACTTTAAATTCAGTTAGAGTGTCATACCATGTTCTTGACAATTTCTTGAGTAAGTACTAGTTCATACCAACCTGTAGTGAGCTTGTGAAGAAGAGATATATAGAGTCCAATTGATCTGCAACTGTAAAGTCCAAGACTGTTGTACATTGACTTCCTCTTTTGACTCACCAACCAGAAGTGCACTTGTTCACATTCATCAGATAGATATTGAACTTTGAATGTACATCAGATGCCATATATGTCATAATATCCTCAAGTCTCATCACTGGTGCTTTTTGTAGATACTGCTTCCAGATAATAACCTTGCATCTAGTTTGGATTTGTCCCTCGTAACAATGTCATTGTCATCCAGTTTGACTTCTGGTTATCCTTGTACCAATTACCATATTGTCATTTGGTTTGGATAATAGCTTCCCAACAATCTGCTTTCTGACTAATTGAGTTCATTTTACTTTGCAATCACCCAATCTCGGATCTATCAGAGCTCCTGTAATTTTCTTAGTTTCTTCTTCAGATAGAAAACTAGATAAATAATCATTCATACTCAGTAGCCCTGCTAATAATTACTCCACCATCTGGATCACTTAAGAACTAGACTCTGGGAATAAAATTGATATCAAACCCTTTGTCTCAACAGATTTGTTCTTGTTGTGTCCTCTTGATTTATAATGTGGTGTTGAGTCTGACTAATTGATCCTTCATTTGCTCCTCATAAGCTGTTGCTGGGATTTCTTGAAAGTCCTTTTCCTTGCTGAGTGACTCCGTTTGAAGTACTATATTGTGTAGTTACACTACTATTCCACTACTTGAATATGAATCATCAATACCATTTATTTCACCTGTAACAACTTGGAGCATGGAGTTGTTGAACTATGCATTTTGACTTTTAATCATCTTCTATTAATCAACCACAAATGCCCTGTAGGTTGTAGACTCCACTGAGTCGCCATGAAAAATATCCTTATGAGTCTTAGATGTAAATGTCAAGATCTTCAAACAACTGAAAACATTTCATTGTTTTCTTCTCTAGAATAATCTCTCCAATAATTTTCAAGTTATTCAGTGTTTGCTTCTGTTGGCCATTAAATTAGTAGTGGTATTCATGTATACATCATGAACAAGGTTTGATCTTACTTATAGAAAACTGTATTGACTGCTCCAGCCCTTTGGTATTTAGAAAGTCTTGATTTGCTTGACATTGTCCTTGTTGCTTTAATCAAGTTCCGGTTTTTCCCTTGTACCACTCCATTTCGACACGGAGTTCCCAATGCTGAATATTGTCTCTAATATTCTTGTTGTTACAGATATTAATCAGAACTACTTTTTGGATTTAGTCCCATTATCTAACCACAAGATCATTTATGTCACAGTTGATTTCAGCTTGATTTTCTTTGATATGATCAATCACCATCTGTGATGTCCTATTTTGAGAATACATGAACAATAACTTTGTTTATTAATAATAGTCATCCACCATCACTAAGGTATATCTATACTTTGATGAAGACATGACATTGACCGGTCCGTAGAAATTCATTCATAGCATCTGGAGCGGCTCAATAATGTTAACCATATCTTTAGTTCTGTGTGATGTTGTTTTTGACTTCTCTTTCTGACGTGCTTCACATATTTCATCCTTCTTCAATTCTAGATGAGGCAGGCCTCTCACTAATCCTTTTTTAAAAAAGAGTTCCTTGTGTCGATGTTCAAGGGTGAGAGCTTCTAATGCCATAACTAAAATTTTTCCAGATGAAGCTTTACAGTAGAAACCATTAACTTCACATTTTCTTGATATTTCAGTTTAGCTACGAGTATATCCTTTCCTTACTCTAACAAGAGCAAGCTTCTCAACCTTCCTTCTTGATATGAAACACTACTCATTCATTGAATTGACATTTTGTTCTTTGATGTAGAACCATCCGATAAGAAGTTTTGTGCCTTGATTCTCCATCAAGAAAGATGCTTCCAATTATTATCATTGACACAAATAATTAGTTATTATTAGTGATACTAATTGTTGAATCCATGATGAAATTCCTTTTTTTACATAGCTTTGTCCTATAATAAAAACCTTTGTTGTCATCTCCAAAGATTATTGATGAAATAGCTTTTGTCAATCAGATTTGATTGTGAGGCTCTTTCTTGATCATATACCTTAACTGTCAATTACCAAAAATGCATATGAATCAATTAACCTATTATGTCCTGCACTCATAAATGGATTAACAGCTTTTGGTACCCAACGAATCAGTTTGGGTCCAGATAGATTAGAGATTTTGTTATTAACATTGATAACAACAACTTCAACCTTACATGCTAACTCTTATCTTTGACTGGCCATTTTTCTTCATTTTAATACCCTTGACAATATTGTCTCTAGGCTTGGATAGAAATGGCTCCAACCTTACATAAGGAGGACTAGCAGTCTTTGCCCCATTTTAATTCTTAAGCATAATTTTCTACAATTAATACAAGTACTAATAGATGCATGCATGGCATTGAAATAAGCAAGCATTGCATTAAGAATACATGGCATTCATTCAAAAATATTACACTTAAGAATTAAGCAAGACATATATGATATGGAACAAGAAGAATTAATAAATAAATAACTAATTCTATTTAATCCAATCTTCTTGTTATATGAAATCTATTGTCTCTATCCAACTTATAAACTTATATACCTTAACAAACAATTCAGATAAAATGAGCAAATCATTTTATAATAGGATACTGAAATAAAGCATAAACAAAGGTCTTATATGTTGAAAAACATATATATCACTAAAGCAACAAATCATGTTCGACAAATATTTAAACACATATTTAAGATCATCTAATTAAAGTATCATGCACAAGCTAACATCATTCCTATTTACCAAAAAAATATTCTAGAGAACTAGTTCAGCATTATCTATGTGTGATGCTATCATACTTGTGTGAGTGTTAAACATTTAAACACCAAGATCTTAACATGCATTGAATATTGAGAGTAAAATATTGCAGTGGTTCAAGAAAATGAAACCTGTTGTGCAAGACATGCCTGTATCATAACAAGACTAAGTCAAATTGACAGCCCTAAGAATTAGTTGTATGATAATCTAAATTTGTATATTGTATTGTATTACTTGAGTCTGCCAAAATGTAAAATATTAGACCGGAATATTTTTTAGTAAACAGTCTCAAGACTAAGAAAAAACTCTGGAAGAAGATCAAGAAGATCATGCCTCAGAGAAATTGTGAAGAAGCTTGGAGTTGAATAAATCTGTTTTAGGAAAAATGTTCTAAGTCAAGATATTTACAAGTCACGGATGAAGTCATATGAGAAGTCATTCGAGAACTCCAGAATGACTTATTGAGAAGTCTAAATTAGCTTATAGAGAAGTTCTAGAGATATCGACAATTTAAATGAAGATATGAAGATTGGAGATATCGACAAGTCATTTTGCATATAGAGTGTAACGCCCACCGAATCGGGGGTCTAGATCTGGGGGTTACTTGCTAATCACCAAATTAATACAAACCTATATGATAATTATACAAACATAAATCTAACCCCTTCTATTCTATCTAGGATCTTTTCAGGTTGAGGTAAGAAAACAAGAACGACATACTAACTTTATTACAAATTCAAATATAAAATCTTACATAACTCTCTTTATTACAAACCATCGTCTAAACAAGTTTTAAAATTAAATTCATTTTATTTTAAACACACACCACATCTACCTACACTACACCTGCTCAGGTGGCTCAAAGCTCTCTTCTTGGATCAGGATTATCACTTTTGGTATTAGAGGATCCCGCTGCTTGACACGCTTCTTTACCACATGAGTTCAGATATGTTTCATTCTCTTTCTTAACTGAAAATAAATAAGGTGAATAACAACGAAGGGGGTGAGATAAAATTTACTGAATAATTCCATAATATATAAACTAAATAAAATGGTAATCTGATTGTATCGGTAACTATGCATTTCTGCAAAGGAGAACAAAAACCACTATCGACGGTTATCAATAAACTAGACCGGACACAAGTTCACACCTGTATCCTGCTGATCAACTAGGATACAGTGCATATCCACACCTCTATGTATAGATACATTCAGGAACTTAGGCTCTACGGCCCAACACAAGGATCCGGTTAATTCTCGGTCCTTAGGATCACGTGTATAACTGATCCTAATCATCACCATTTAATCCAAGAATGAGCAACCGGAACAATCGGTATGCTTTGATGTATCCCAATATCGGAATATATAGGGATATATAATATATTGGAATATGAATAGAGTATTCAAGGAATCAAAAGAAAACAGAAATTGAAATTAAATATAAACAAAGGAATAATAGTTGTGTGTCGGTATATGTGAACAGGAATTATCAGTGTTTAACTGCGATGAGAATCTGAAAGTAATTCACATAGGACATAAGTCACATAGTCATTTTAGGCTTAAAAATAATTCTTAGAATTGAAATCGACCCGCTATTCGCATTACTGAATATTATCTAGCTTGTTTCCTAATTTTCCGAATTTATTGGACTCGTCTCTATAAGCAATAGTATCTGTAAATGAATAAATATCGAAATCCGACCTGTTTCCAAAGGAAATTAAGGTTTGAAACTATTTTTAATGAAAATATATCATTTTCCGAGTCAAAGGGCTTTCGTTTCGTTTAAATCGGATAAACGGTTCAATTTTTGTTCACTAAATAGGGATAAATCAATTTATTATTCAATATATTTAATTATTTAAAATAATTGAACCTCAAAAATATTTTTAAATAATTATTTAGGAAAAATCAGAATTAAAACTGATTTTTCCATAATTTTTGGAACTAAAATGAATTTATTATGATTTATTGAAGATAATTTGATCAATTATCAAAATAATTAATCATCTTTAAATAATTTATGAATAAATAATAAATAATAAATAATAAATAATAAAAGAAATAATTAATCTCGAATTTTAGAAAATTATTTCAGAATTATTTAATTTTAAATATTTAATATATACAATATATATGCCAAAAATTCCAAAAAATTGTGAATAATTCAAAAATGCAAAGAAATGGAATATTTAAAATTGTGATTTTTGTGGGGTTTTTGACACCCGATGTGGCCCGAAAAATCCATTTTTCGCGAAACGAGAAAATTTATAAAATAACTGGATGTTCAGAATAACGTGACGGTACAAGCCATTCTAAGAAAAATAAGGGCAGTTATTTTATTTGAAATATCAGTTATTAAAACAAAGTTTGGGTTGTATAACTTTTGATACGAAAGCCTTTAACACGAAACAAAATACCCGAAAAACACCCTAATGATATAGAACACACGTAACACGTAACAGTTAGGGTTTTATGACTAAATACACTTAATTGACATAATAAAACACATAATTTAGCTTTATTAAGATATAATACAAGCATAATTTCCCTGTCGTTACAACCTTCCCCTCCTAATAGGATTATATCCTCAGAATCTCGCTAAGAAAATAACTGGGGATACTTATCTAAAATTTCACTTTCAAGTTCCCATGTTGACTCTTCAACCATAGGTTTTCTCCACAAAACTCGTACTAAAGGTACATAAGACAAATCAGCTTGAATCTCTATCGGTTCATATTCTATTACATGCCTAGAATTAGGATTATATCTCTTAAACATTGACACGTGAAACACATTATAAATATGATGCATATGGGGCGGTAAGGCTAATTTGTACGCAAATTTCCCGACTTTCTTCAAGATTTCGAATGGACCAAGATATCGGGGCTTCAGTTTTCCCTTGTTGCCAAATCTGGTCAATCCTTTCCATGGCGATACCTTCAGTAATACATGTTCTCCTTCTTGGTAGTCAGTATCCTTTCTAGTTTAGTATGCATATTTACGTTGTCGATTTTGTGCTGTTTCCAGTCGCTTTCGGGTAAGCTCTACATTTTTCTTAGTCTGCTGAATCAATTCTGGACCTAGAACTTTGCGTTCACCAACTTCATCCCTATTTACAGGTGATCTGCACTTCCTTCCGTATAAAGCTTCATAGGGTGGCATTCCAATGGTTGCGTGATAACTATTATTGTAAGAAAATTCCACTAATGCTAAATGCTCATCCTAACTACCTTCAAAATCAGTCAGACATACACGTAACATATCTTCAATTGTTTGAATCGTCCTTTCACTTTGTCCGTTCATTTACGGATGATAAGCGGTTCTCATATTCAATTTGGTACCTAAGCATTCCTGAAATTGTCTCCAAAATCTTGAATTGAAATATGGATCTCGATCAGATACAATGGATATAGGAGCTCCATGTCGCATCACAATTTCTTTGAGATATAAGTGCACTAACTTGTCAAGTGAAAACATTTAGTTGATTGGAAGAAAATGTGATGACTTCATTAGTTTGTCGATAATTACACAAATTGCATCATGGTTTACTCTGGTTCATGAAAGTCCTACCACAAAATCCATTCTTAGATGTTCCCATTTCCATTCTAGAATATCCAGTGGTTGTAATAATCCCCTTGGACGTTGATGTTCTGCTTTGACTTGTTGGCATGTATAGCATTTACTTACCCATTCCGCTATTTCTTTCTTAATGTTTGGCCACCAAAAGTTTTCTTTCAAATCTCGATACATCTTTGTGCTTCCTGGATGAATGGAATATCATGAGTTGTGAGCGTCCCGTAGGATTTCTTCTTTCAATTCTTGTACATTAGGTATCCAGATTCTTGATAAAAATTGTAGAATTCCTTTATCATCTTTCTGACTTGTAATTTCTTCTCCCGTTAGACTGTCATCTTCTTGACTCATTACTTCTTCTTAACATCTTCGAATCTTTTCCAAAAAATTGGGTTAAAAGGTCATTGCATAGTTCATTTCAGTGGATTCCCCGGGCATACGAACTTCAATTTCCATTTTCTCAAGTGTTCTGACCAATTCTTCTGAAGAAGTTAACATATTAAATTTCTCTTTCTGCCTTAGCACATCTGCTACGACGTTTGCTTTTCCTGGATGATAACTGATTGTAACATCAAAATCCTTTATCAATTCTAGCCATCTTCGCTGTCTCATATTGAGTTCTTTCTGCGTAAAGATATACTTTAGACTTTTATGATCCGTGTAAATTTCACACTTCTCGCCGTAAAGATAATGTCTCCAAACTTTTAGTGCGAACACGATTGCTGCTAGTTCCAGATCATGCGTAGGATATTTCTGTTCATGAGGTTTGGGTTGCCTAGAAGTATATGCAATTACGTTACCGTGTTACATTAGTACACATCCCAATCCTCGGTAGGATGCATTATTGTAAATAATGAAATCTCCTTGCTCATCTGGTAGTACTAGTATAGGTGCAATCACCAGTCAATTTTTCAATTCCTGACAACTTTCTTCACACTTTTCATCGCATATAATTTTTTCATTCTTTCGAGTGAACTTGGGTAATGGAGTACCTATCTTCGAAAAATCCTTAACAAATCTTCTATAGTAACCTGCCAATCCCAAGAAACTTCTAACTTCCGTCGGTGTCTTTGGCCTTTCCCAATTCAATACGGCTTAAATCTTTGCTGAATCAACTTTGATTCCTTCAATGCTAATGATATGGCCTAGAAATTACACTTCTCGTACCCAGAATTTGCATTTCGAAAACTTTGCATATAGTTGTTCCTTCCTTAAGATTTTTAAAGTAATTCTTAGGTGTTCAACATGTTCTTCTTCGGTCTTCGAGTAAATTAAGATGTCATCAATAAATATAATCACAAATTTATCCAAGTACTTTTTGAATACTCTATTAATCAGATCCATGAATGTTGCTGGTGTAGTAGTCAAACCGCATGCCATTACAATGAATTTATAATGTCCATATATGGTGCGAAAAGCAGTCTTGGGAATGTCTTCGGCCTTGATCTTCAATTGATGGTACCCTGACCTCAAATCTATTTTGGAGAACCATGCGGCTCCTTTTAGTCGATCAAAAAAATCATCGATTCATGGTAGAGGATACTTATTCTTGATATTTAACTTATTTAACTCACGATAATCGATACATAGTCGCATGCTGTCGTCTTTATTTATATAAACAATACCGTTGCACCCCATGGAGATACACTAGGTCTTATAATTCATTTATTCAGAAGATCTTGCAATTGTGTTACCAATTCTTTCATTTCAACTTGTGTCATTCGATACGGAGCTTTCGAAACTGATTCCGTACCTGGTGCTAAATCAATAGTAAATTCAATTTATCGATCCGGCGGTAATCTTGGAAATTCATCTGGAAAGACATCAGAAATTCACACACAACAGGAATATCTTCTATCCTCGGATTTTCCTTTTCAGTATCCAACACATAGGCTAAATAAGCCTTATATTCTTGTCGCAATAACCATCTAGTCTGCATCATCGTCAAGAAATTCTTCCATTGCTTCTCACCCCTAAATATTACCATTGCATTTCGGAGTTCGCAATTTCACTTTCTATTTCGTACAATTAATCTGAGCATTATTACCGGCTAACCAATCCATTCCTAAAATAACATCAAACTCTCCTAACTTGAAAGGCATCAAGTTAATTGAGAAGTGATGTCCTGCTATTTCGATATCGCACTCGGGACATACTCGATTTACAGGAACTTGGTCATTATTCGCTAATTTTATAATTAATGTCTTGCCCAACTGTTGAATTTCATAACATATCTTATTAATAATTCCTTCAGAAATAAAAGATCTTGTGGCTCCAGAATCAATCAATACTTTTGCTTTAACAGAGTTCACAGAAAGCGTACCTGCAATCACACTTGGACTCTGCACATCTTCCTTCATAGCCATATTAAAAGTCCTTTCCCTAGGTTGATTCTACTGTGGTGGTGGAGGTAATATGAATACTTTCGGAATACTAGCTGCCATCACTGGTCCTCTACAATCCCTGGCAACATGCCTATTTTTCCCACATTGGAAACAAGTAACTTTTATTCTTCCTGCTGGACATTCATTGGAATAGTGTCCTTTCTTCTTACACTTTAAGCATGTTACATTTTCCTTGTTGCAGATGCCTGTATGTTTCTGACCACATGTCTTGCAGTATGGAAATGGTGGTCTGACCATTCCTTGCTGGTTAGGAGCTTGGAAACGATTACTTGCTCTCTGATTGCCTTGTCCTATCCTTTTGAAATTCATATTTTCCCAGCCTTGAAATCTCGGCTTCCTGTTAGAACGGTTTTGAAAATTCCCTTGTCCCTTTTCCTTTTGGGACATCTCACTTTCCCCTTCAATGGTCATGGATTTTTGAACCACAACTGTATATGTCGTCAACTCAAATACTGCCACTCTGCTACGAATCCATGGTTGCAATCCCTGTTGGAATCTCTTAGCACTCCTCTCATCCGTATCAAGCTGTTTTGGAACAAATCTAGCCAATTCTGTAAACTGGGTTTCGTATTCAGTCACTGACATATTCCCATGCTTCAATTCCAAGAACTTGATTCCATCTGATTCTTCATATAGCAAGGAAAATATTTCTCCAGAAATAATTTCGTGAACCATTCCCAAGTTACGATACCTTCACCTTCTAAAGCTTTTTTAGATTCCCACCAATAATTAGCTTCTTCTTTCAGGAAATAGCTAGCAAAATCAGTCTTCTGATCCTCTTCAACTTTTACAAGCACAAATACTTTCTCCATTTCTTTAAACCAAGCCCTAACCTTAGTGGTATCTGTTGTGCCCTCAAATTCTGGAGGCTTAACTGAATGAAACTTCTTAAAGGTAACAATAGGTACAAATGGTGGTATCTGGGGTTCAGGACGAGGTGGTTGTTGTAACATTTGCTGCTGAAACTGTTGTTGGTGCTGTTGCATCTGCTGCTACAGCATTACCATCTATTGGTGCATCAAATGGAACATTTGGTTCATAGGTTTATTATTCTGTTCCTCAGAGTTATTGTTTGAGGTCTCAGTTCTGGTCTTTTTTTGTGCCATTTTTCTGATAATAAAATAAATAGTTCTTTAATAATATATTAAACAGTCGATAGTGGAAAAAGAAACAAATTGACTTGTATTAGACGTAAAATTTAAACAGTTCAGGATTTTAACAAAGCGTTTGAAATAATTTAAAATGTTAAGTAAATAATCTGAACAACATTATTTTAAACATTTCATTTATCTTTTCAAATTTGAACAAAATTTGAAGATATGGAAAGGCTGTAAAACAGTAAAGTAAACGTAAATGCTGTAAAGACTAAAAATTTAAATAAATGAGAGAAAAAAAGTTGAAAAGGGTTTATTTTATATAACAGACACCAGCATCAGGTGTTAATGCTTGATACAAAAGTCTAATGTAGAGTATATCATAACCGCTGCCGATACATATCAAAACTGGGTACACACATACATATCTTGTCTCACTATACTATAGCTGCCTCTATCAACATATATCACATATACTACGACATCCCTGGTCCAACTGTCATATATCGGAACCCTGGAAGAATACGACCCGACTCTTATCGAAGAGTCTCAATAACTGACTGAGCAAGACGAGTAGCTCGATGAAACTCTACATAGGTATGAGTCCCATCATGCATCAATGCATCCAACTCAAGTGAAGTACTATAAACTGTCTGTTGTAACCTCTGTCTCATCAGATAATCTGGATGGAGTGTGACTAACGGTCCTCGATCTCTCTGATCGAACAATCCCATAATCTCTCTGTACTGAGATCTCCAATAATGCACATCCACTATCATACTGCTATACTCATGATAAGGTACCATGTGCGGCTCTCCGACCTGTCCAACTGACTCCTGCTACGGAACCCTGGGTATCCCAGCAACACCCTGCTGAGGATATCTTAACAGTAACCCTATATCATTCTCTTCCATCCCCTCAATCGAGGCCATTGAAATACCTCTGGAACTGGAGCATAAACTGGCATAGGAAGTGGAGCTATAACCGGTGGAAATTCTAGCTCAACCTCAGGTATGAACAGATACTCCAAAGGTAAGGGAGGCGGTATCAACGGTTTGAAAAATTCCATAGGATCAAGCATGTCAAGATCTGGAAGCTCATCTAGGGCTGGTGGTGCTGGCTCATGTGGTATCTCTGGTGGAGGTATCTGTGCTGGAACCTCAATTGGCGCTGGTGGTATCACCGGGGCTACCGGTCTTGTAACGGTCCTCTCAGAAGATGATGATGATGCCATCTGATAATATAACCAAACACAAGAAAAAAGAAGGTCACTCATCATTCATAAAACTTATAAATTCCTAATCTTAAAACTTTCAAAATTCTAATAATCATATTCCTATCTTATGTGATCTCCCTATCTTATCTTAATCCTAAATTTCTTATTTCAGGGACCAAAACCTACAGCTCTGATACTAAACTATAACGCCCATTGAATCAGGGGTCTGGATCTGGGGGTTACTTGCTAATCACCAAATTAATACAAACCTGTATGATAATTACATAAACATATATCTAACCCCTTCTATTATATGCAGGATCTTTTCAGGTTGAGGTATGAAAACAAGAATGATATACTAACTTTATTACAAATTCAAATATAAAATCTCACAAAACTCTCTTCATTACAAACAATCGTCTAAACAAGTTTTAAAACTAAATTCATTTTATTTCAAACACACACCACATATATCTACACTACACCTGCTCAGGTGGCTAAAAGCTCTCTTTTTGGATCGGGATTAGCACTTTTGGTATTAGAGGATCCCGCTGCTTGACACGCTTCTTTACCATGTGAGTCTGGATAGGTTTCATTCTCTTTCTTAACTGAAAACAAACAAGAATAACAACAAAGGGGGTGAGCCAAAATTTGCTCAACAAATCCACAATATATAAACAGTAGTATGTTAAAGCTAAATGAACTGGTAATCTGATTGTATCGATAACTATGCATTTCTGCAAAGGAGAACGGAGGCAACTATCGGCGATTATCAATAAACTAGACTGGACACAAGTTCGCACCTATATGTTGTTGATCAGCCAGGATACAGTGCAGATCTACACCTCTATGTATAGATCTATTCGGGTACCCAGGCTCTACGGCCCAACACAAGGATCTAGTTAATTCCTGGTCCTTAGGATCAAATGTACACCTGATCCTAATCATCACCATTTAGTCCAAGGATGAGCAACCGGAACAATCAGTATGCTTTCATGTATCCCAATATCGGAATATATCAAGATATATAGATATATATATATATATATATAATATTGGAATATGAATAGAGTATTCAAGGAACCAAGAGAAATCAGGAATTGAAATGGAATATGAATAAAGGAATAATAGTTGTGTGTCAGTATATGTGAACATGATCTATTAGTGTTAACTACGATGAGAATCTGAAAGTAATTCACTGTTCTGAATTTAGAATAGGGGAAAAAACTTTCATGTCACGCGATCTACTACAAGTATACCACCACTTTTTAACACTGGTTGGGTCCGCCTCGTTGGTTTTGTATCTATTAGAGAAATATACTTATTTAGTCAACTCGTATCTCAATCGCGTCTCAAATAGACTTCACGCAGCCCTTATCGTCTACCCGTACACTTACAATTGACTCGTATAATAGTTACTAATATTTAGGACTCGGTTAACCACATATTTCACATAGAACATAAGTCACATTGTCATTTTAGGCTTAAAAATCATTTTTAGAATCGAAATCGACTCGCTATTGGCATTACCAAACAGTATCTGGCTCGTTTTCTAATTTTCGGAATTTATTAGACTCGTCTTTATAAGTAATAGGATCTGTAAATGAATAAATATCGAAAGCCGACTTGTTTCCAAAAGAAATTAAGGTTTGAAACTATTTTTAATGAAAACATATCATTTTTCCGAGTCAAAGAGCTTTTGTTTCGTTTAAATCGGATAAACCGTTCAATTATTGTTCAATAAATAGGGATAAATCAATTAATTATTTAATTATTTAAAATAATTGAACCTTAAAAATATTTTTAAATAATTATTTAGGAAAAATTGGAATTAAAAATGATTTTTCCATAATTTTTGGAATTAAAATAAATTTATTATGATTTATTGAAAATAATTTGATTAATTATCAAAATAACTAATCATCTTTAAATAATTAATAAATAATAAATTATTAAAGAAATAATTAATCTCGAATTTTAGAAAAATATTTCAGAATTATTTATAAAATAAATCAATTAAATAAATAAATAAATAATTTATAAAATAAATAAAACTGATTTTTATAATTTATAAAAATAAAATAAAATTCCAGAAACATTTTTCAGCTAATAATATTCTGACAAAACAGATCAAAAGCGGATCAAATGAACTGGTCAAAAGAGTCAAATCCGGGTCATGAAGGACATGACCGGATTATTTCCAGAATCTGGCACCGCCCAGGATTCCGGTGACCCATTTTTAGACAAAAAACGTAATCATTTGGTTCGTTTTTGAGTTGGGT
The DNA here is from genome assembly GCF_009905375.1 of Apium graveolens. NCBI lineage: Eukaryota > Viridiplantae > Streptophyta > Magnoliopsida > Apiales > Apiaceae > Apium > Apium graveolens. The sequence goes on along the minus strand of NC_133650.1, from coordinate 136,978,931 downwards.
TCATTTCCAAATCAACACAGCAACTCAACTCCGACCACAACTTCCCTGAATAACCCCTGGAACATTATCTCCGATCAAACCGACTCAAACTCAGGCCAAGCATCGATTTTCTTCGTTTGTACATGAAACTTCTATATTAATAACTCAAATCAAAGCTTGTTAACTGTACAATCAAACCCCGAACCACTAACATACCAAAGATTCTTCAAAATAAAAAATGTATAAATCAAAATTAGCATAAACCCTAGCAATCGAATTCATATATCCAAGAATCGTTTGTTCAATTAACTAGCATATATCGACTGTAAACATTCAAACAAAGTTATATCAATCATCAAATCACTCTAATAACCCCATAATTAAAAGTCCTAATTCAAACATAAACCCTAGAAATCGAAATTGAAAAATAACGAATCAAAACATAAAATTGATACCAAAAATCGAAAAAACAGATCGAGAGGATCAATTTGAGTACTCACATCGATCGATTTGGTGCCGGAAATTGATCAAAATCATGGTTTGATTGCACGAACCGAATCTGAATTCCTGACCCGATTCCATAGAATTAATATGATTGTTCTGATTTTTAATAATTAATTATAAATAATTAAATAAAAATTAGGCTATTTATAGTAGTAAAAATAATACACCTAATTAAAATTAAGGCCCTAATTATACATCTAATAAAATTAATTGGCCCCTAATTTTAAAATTTTTGAGTATTAATTTCTAATTTTTAAATATTTAATATATACAATATATATGCCAAAAATTCTCAAAAATTGCGAATAATTCAAAAATGCAAAGAAATGGGATATTTAAAAGTCCCATAATTTAATAAAAATATGATTTTTTGGGGTTTTTGACACTCGAAGGGGCCCGAAAAAGTCATTTTTCGTGAAATAAGAAAATTTATAAAATAATTGGATGTTCAGAATAACACGATGGCACAAGTCATTCTAAGAAAAATAAGGCCAATTATTTTATTAGAAATATCATTTATTAAAACAAAGTTCAGGTCGTATAACTTTTGATACGAAAGCCGTTAGCACGAAATAAAATACCCGATAAATACACGACAAACACCCTGACGATACAGAACACACTTAACACATATCAATTAGGGTTTTATGACTGAATACACTTAATTGACATAATAAAACACATACTTTAGCTTTATTAAGATATAATACAAGCATAATTTCCCAGTCGTTACATAGAGAACTCAGAGATATCGACAAGTTAAAATGAAGATATGAAGATTGAAAATATCGACAAGTCATTTTGCATATAGAGAACTCAGGGATATCGAAAATTAAAATGAAGATATGAAGATTGGAGATATCGACTAAGTCAATTTTCTCACTAGAGATCTCAGAAATATCGATAAGTCAAAATGCTTATAGAAATCTTTGAGATATCGACAAGTCATTTCTACATGCATAGTTTTGGAGGCCTCGACAAGTTAAAGATACTTATAGAGAACTAAGAGATATTGATAAGTCATTATACTTATCGAGATGTCAGTTCTCTATACACCAAACTGGAGATCTCGATATGAACCTCAAGTACAGAATGCAAACAAGTTAAATATTCAATATTATCAATCAACAAATGATCTAATCACTTATATTGGAAAGTCTACAAAAGCAGCTTGAAGAGTGTAAGATCAAAGGCCAAGATTAACTGATAAAGGAAAGTCATACACCTACACGATTTGCAAAGATACACTAAGCCAGAAATGGAAAGCTTTAGAGATAACTTAAAGTAGGGTTTAGTACATCTTATTTCATGCTGCGTAAACCTGTGTTTACTAATCTATTAAGTAAACACTGTTCCTTTCTTTTAGTTGTATCAAACAGATCTAGTTTTCCTTATAACTCTCTCAAGGAAGAAGCTGAGTTCTTTACTTACAAAGAACCCATGATTTGTAGCAAAACAATAGCTTGATTTTAATATAAAATTAAGTGAGTTTTGAAATTTTGTGTGCATTGTTTTAATTCAGTTAAACATAATATTACTGCATTTCTAATCTGCTTTGTCAACCAAGTAACAAACTTTCAAAAAGCCTTAAAATATCTAAAACACATTCACCCCCCCCCCCCCGGTGTTGTATTCATTACCTAACAAGTGGTATCAGAGAAAAATCTGAAAGCAAACAGATTAAAGATCTTGGAAGAATGAATACGCAGAAGATTAGCAGTATAAAGATACCATCCTTTGATAAGACTAACTATACATTATATAAAAAGAAGATGTTGTTGTTTATAAAGATGGCTAACCCATTATATGTTCAGATTCTCAAGAATGGCCCTTTCACTCCCATAGAAAGAGTTGAGGAATCTATAGAAGGAAACATGGTCATCCCAGCTCATTATGCTCCTAAGGATCCCTCAAAATACACATAAACTGAGAAAGAAAAAGTCTCTCTTGATAGTGGTCTGCAATTAATTTCGATAGAGTCACTTGACGAAGTCATGTACAATAATATTGTCAACCGTGACACAGCTAAGCAGATGTGGGAGAAAATAGAAATTTTGTGTGAAGGGACTGAGGAAGTTAGATCCAACCAAAGGAGAACACCGGTGTCTCAGTATGAGGGTTTTATGGCTAAACCAAAAGAAAGTATAATTGATGTTTTTGAAAGATTCAATAAGATGATTAATGACTTGCATCTTTATAACAAATACTATGAAGCTGAGGAGGTTAACTTGAAGTTTTTCCTCACTCTTCCTGATCATCTAGAACAAAAGATTCCAGCTATAAGAGAAGGGAGAGACTTGAGCAAAATGACACTGGAGGTTTTGTATGGTACTCTAAAAACCTATGAATTGGAAATGATCCAAAATAGGATCTGTTGATAGGTCAAAGATCAGGTGCTTCAATTGTGATGAATTTGGTCATTTTGCTACAGAATGCAGGAAGCCTAAGAAAGTGAAAAATGACAATGCCTATCTTGAATTGGAGGCAAAATATGAGGCTTTTCTAAGAAAGTAACACGGTAAAGCTATATTGCAGAAGGAAATAGTTGGGATGATTCAGATAATGATGATGAGGAGGAAGTAGGAAACTATGCACTCATGGCCTTGGATCATGGAGAGTCATCCTCATCAAAAACACAGGTACCAACTCTTACCACTATTGATTTATATGAAAGTCAATATAAGGAAACTGTTGAAAAGATGAGCATAGAAATGTTCCACATCCATACTAGCATGGTAGCAGCTACTGAGGAGGTCAGTAGGTTATTAAAAGCTAATGAGAAACAAGAGTTTGAGCTACTGCTTGTGGAGCTTGAGACAGTCAAGCAAAAGAATGAATATCTAAAGAACAAGATGAAGTATTGTGACGGCCTCAACCCCGAGGTCAGTGGCTGAAGTCACCAACATATAACAAACTACAATTATAAATTACTAATTAAAATTTATTATATAAACATGAGCCCAAACCAAGATCCGATACAGGTTCAAGTATTATTTAGGTTACAACACAACATCTAATTTATTCCATAACTCGACACTCTAACTTAGTATAGCAACTCATCAGACCTCAGGGTCTGATACAAACTACCTCAGAGGAGTTGGGACCGGAGGGGGCTGACACTCTATTCTGCCCTGGCCTTCTAGACATCTGCAATAAATAGATACAAAACAAGATACAAGGGTGAGCAATCAATTGCTCAACAGTACCACTATATGAATAACAAGTGACACAGTATAAATATAATAGTATAGGAACAAATATCAGAACTAGTTTACGAAAACAGTAAAACAAGTATAAACTGGATATCAAAACTAGCATGCTCTGAAATACAATATCATCTATAGTGTGCTGTGTAAAAATAACAGAGTTCAAATTTAGCATGCTATTTCCTTTCCAAAACCACTGTCCCATTACAGGGACCATAAATTATTTGTCCCGTTACGGGGACCATAAAAGAAATTGTTCTGTTACGGGAACCACTAAACCAAAATCAAATATGTAATTGGACGAATCCTAGGGACAGATGATCAGCCTATCCCACCACAATATTGTTCCGGAACTCAAAGACTAGCTAGGTCTCTGCCACGCTGGACTAAGCGGTCTAAATAGGGCGCACAACTGACTTAGCCTCTTACGCAAACCCGCTGGGCCGTTACGGGCCTCTTACGCAACCATCCAATATATGATCCATTTTTATCCAGTTTTCAAAATCAATTATACCTATCTCTTTTTTGAAAACAATCGTCTCACAGCACACATTCTAAAATCTTTTCAATTTAATGACAACCTAGAGATAGGCATTTTCAGAAGTTACTTTTTCCCCAAAACATCAGTTAATAAAATATATTTAAATACGGGGAATACGTAGCCTAAAACGTTATGTTCCAGTACATAAATTAAATCAACAATCATTCATATATACTGAACTATAAAAGATTTGTTCAGGGGTACCTGCCTTGTGAAGTTTTACACTAACACTGACTCGGCTCTAAACCGACTTCAACTACTGGGTCCTTCGACTCGAACCTACGAGAATCGAAACAACCTAAGTTAAATGATCGGTTATGCTTGACTTATCCTCAATAAACACATTAACCAACGATATGATTCCCGACTCGCACATATATACATGACATTATACACATAATAATGCACATAATATTACACGTAACAATTAAGGTTTGATTATATTTATTTACATTACACATATATATACTCGATTCATACTTAAAAGTAATTTTTAGAAAAAATTTGAAAGCGACTCCTCTATTTATAGACCTACCCGTCGAAACATCAATTGACGTCAATCTCAAAAATTCACAATTCGTAATTCATAATTCCATAAACTCATCCCACAATATTTATTTACATTCGAAAATAATTTATACGATCATTTTATTTATTTAAAATATTTAGGACTCAGATACAAGTCATCACCGTCCACCATCCGCTCGTAAAAATTCATAGCGAACGGCGGCAAAATTTTCGGGGCACCCAATTATTCGGGTTCCAACACAAAAATTCTACCGATTACATATAATTTCCCGCAAAGATATATTCATATCACGAATATTTTTCAAAATTAATTTCTAGCAGAAGGTATAAGAAATTTTTCAAATTAATATATATATATAATAATTTGAAAATTAAAAGAACCGGAATTAAATAAGAACCGGCCCAACAACCAGGCCCAAATAATCAAGCCCAACAGATATCAATCACAGAGAAGCAACACAGCACAGGAACCACCACTGCCAACAGCACACACGCGCCACACTCGCGCGCATACACTGCACACACACACACAACTCACACACACGACACACAAACACACAAACACTCGATACACACACATAATCATACAATACACACACATAATCATACACAGTGCTCATAATCGAGTACAACCACCCACCGCCGCTACCATACCGGAGAACCGGCGGTAACAGGCCGCCGAAAATGGAAGAAAAATGATAGCGTAACTTACTGAAATGCGAGAATAACTGGAAAAAAGGAAGAAAAGGGACGGGGGTGAGAAACGAAAGAGGGAGGATGAGAGATTAAGGGAGAGATTAAAGAGATTTTGCAAGAGAGAAAGAAGGCAGCCAAGAGAGATAGAAGGGGTAAAAAAATGATAGAAAAAAAATTGCTCTGTAAGGAAATTGATGGGCAGCCACGTGTATGGTAATTGAAAAGGAAAATGACACGTATCATTTTAATACATTAACTGTCAACATGAGCCTCAAATTCTGATTTTTAAACGATACCATTGCCGATAAAACACATCGTAATTATTCCAAAATACTCTTAAAATTTTAGAAATATCCCGAAGTTTATAAAAACATGGATTTTAAGATTTTAAAACAATTTTAGAAACGCAATTTGTACCCGACTTTAACCAATAAACGAAACAACGCGCGAGTAAGATTAATCCCAAAAATTATCAAAATAATTTTAAAATTCTCAAAATATTATGAACTTAATAGAATATGAGTTTCATGATTTTTGAAGAATCGTGGATTAAATATAGATTTTACAAATAAACACAATCAGAAAATCATTTAAAAATAAATGATTAACAAAATATTGATCTGTAAATTTTATAAAATCCAAAAAATAATTATTGAAATTATAAAATCATAAAAACAATTTAAGAGACAATCCAAATATTTTTGAAAATAAGTTTTCCATAAAATCACTTCTAAAAAGTGGAACACAAATAATATGGTGCACCAAATAATCATACAAACAATCCACGCAACCCAACAATCACATATATATAAATAATAATAAATAAAACATTGAGATCAAAATCAATATACAATTCTTTATATAACTAATTACGAAATAATTACATATTAAAGTATTACAAAAATATACGAGTCATTATATCCCCTCCCTAAAAAGATTCTTTCCTCAGAATCTTAACTAATTAAACAAGTGAGGATATTTGTCAAGCAAATCTGACTCTAACTCCCAGGTAGACTCTTCTACTCTAGGATTTCTCGAAAGTACTTTAACTATAGGGATAGATTTATTTCTAAGTACACGCTCCTTACGATCTAATATTTTGATTGGCCGTTCCACATAGGACAAATCTGATTGAAGCTCGATCGGTTCATACTCGATTACTTGATTCAAATTAGGGATATACAGCTTCAACATGGATACGTGGAACACATTATAAATATGCTGCAACTGCGGTGGTAACGCTATCTTGTATGCAACCTTTCCTATTTGCTTCAAAACTTCGAATGGTCCTATACCTTGGGCTAAGCTTACCTTTCTGTCCAAATCAAACTAACGCTTTCTATGGCGAGACTTTCAACAATACCAGTGACCCTATCTTAAAATTCATATCCTTCTGATGTAAATCTGGATTCTTCCTCTATTTGCCTTGGGCGGCTTCCAATCTTTTCCGAATTAATACCACTGCATCTCTAGTCTGCTATACTAACCCAGGTCCTAGTACTTTCTTTTCTCCTACTTCATCCCAATACAAAGGTGATCTGCACTTATGTCCATATAAGGCTTCGTAGGGTGGCATTCCAATGTTGGCATGGTAGCTGTTATTATAAGAAAACTCAATTAACGATAGATGATCATCCCAATTTCCCTTGAAATCCAAAGCACAAGCCCTTAACATATCTTCTATGGTCTGAATCGTTCTTTCACTTTGGCCATCTGTTTGAGGATGATAAGCAGTGCTCAAATTTAACTTAGTTCCTAAACACTCTTGAAACTTGGTCCAAAATCTTGAGTTGAATCTTGGGTCTCGGTCTGATAAAATGGAAATGGGAACTCCATGCTTGGTTACTATTTCATCCAAATACATTTTAACCAACCTTTCCAAAGAATATCTCTCATTGATAGGGAGGAAATGTTCTGACTTGGTCAATCTGTTGATGATTACCCAAATAGCGTCATGATTCAACTTTATCTTGGGCAATCCTACCACAAAATCTATTGCAATTTCTTCCCACTTCCAGTGTGGAATCTCCAAAGGCTGCAACAATTCACGGGGCCTTTGATGTTCTGCTATTATCGTCTGGCACACGTGACATTTGCTGACCCAATCCGTAATCTCCTTCTTCATTCCTGGCCACCAGAAGTTTTTCTTTAAGTCTTGATACATTTTGGTACTCCCCGGATGAATAGAGAATCTAGAATTATGAGTTTCCCGTAAGACCTCATTCTTCAGTTCGCTTACGTTGGGGATCCATATTCTCGAGGAAAATCTGAACATACCTTTGTTATCCTTTTGAGTATAAACTTCTTCCCCCATCAAATCATCCACTCTTTTATTCATAACTTCCTCTTGACACTTTCTTATTCTTTCCATCAATTCTGGATGAAAAGTGATTTCACACAAATACTCTTTGTTGCTTTTGCTTTCGGGCACTCGAACTTTAATTTCCAGTTTCTTCAATTCCCTTGCGAGTCCTTCAGAAACCTTGATCTCATTAAATCTTTCCTTCTGGCTTATGGCACTATTACTACGTTAGCTTTTCCTGGATGATAGTTGATAGAACAATCGTAATCCTTGATCAGCTCTAGCCATCTTCGTTGTCTCATATTTAAGTCCTTTTGGGTGAATATATACTTTAAGCTTTTATGATCGGTATAGATGTTACACTTCTCTCCGTATAAGTAATGCCTCCACAGCTTCAATACGAATACTATTGTTGCCAACTCCAAGTCATGCACGGGATAATTCTGCTCATGGGGTTTTAACTGCCTGGACGCATATGCGATAACCTTATCATGTTGCATTAACACACAGCCTAATCCTTTCAGAGAGGCGTCACTGTAGATCACGAAATTCCATGTTTCATCTGGTAATGCTAACACTGGTGTTGTCACTAACCTCTTTTTTAGCTCTTGGAAACTTTCCTCACATTTCTTAGTCCAAACAAATCTTTCATTTTTCCTGGTCAACTTGGTCAACGGGGTTGCAATCTTGGCAAAGTCCTTCACAAATCTTCGGTAGTAACCTGCTAATCCAAGAAAACTTCTAACTTCCGTCGGAGTCTTTGGTTGTTCCCATATGGATACAGCTTCAATCTTCACGAGATCCACCTTAATACCATCCTTACCCACTATATGACCCAAAAACTGAACTTCTTCCAACCAAAATTCACATTTCGAAAACTTAGCATGTAACTGCTTTTCCCTCAGTCTTTGCAAAGCAATCCTTAGGTGTTCGGCATGGTCGTCTTTGGTCTTTGACTAGATGAGGATGTCATCAATAAATACAATAAAATACTTATCCAGATTCTCCTTATACACCCGGTTCATTAAATCCATAAAAGTTGTTGGTGCATTAGTCAATCCAAACGACATTACTAAGAACTCGTAGTGGTCATACCTAGTTCGGAATACAGTCTTCGGTATATCTTCAGGCTTGATCTTCACCTAGTGATAGCCCGATCTTTAATCAATCTTTGAAAAATAACATGCTCTTTTAAGCTGGTCAAACAGATCATCAATCCTGGGTAGAGGATACTTATTCTTGATTGTTCTTGTTCATTTCCTAATAATCAATACACAATCTCATGCTTCCGTCCTTCTTTTTCACAAACAACACTGGTGCGCCCCACGGGGACGCACTTGGTCTAATTACTCCTTTATCCAAAAGTTCCTGAAGTTGTTTAGCTAGCTCTTTCATTTCCACTGGGGCCATTCGATAGGGAGCCTTTGAAACTGGTTTTGCTCCAAGAATTAGGTCAATAGAGAACTCAATCTCATGATTAGGTGGTAATCCCGGCAATTCGTCTGGGAACACATCTGAAAATTCACTAACTACTGGAATCTCATCCAAATTGGGTGCCTTTTTCTCAGTGTCCACGACATGGGCTAAGTACGCGTCACATCCTTATCTCAACAACTTCTTTGCTTCCAGTACCGAGAGAAATTTCTTTTCCTGCTTCTGTCCTTGGTAAGTTACCCTGACATTATCTTCTGTATATAACAAAATTTTCTTTTTCTTACAATCAATATTTGCCTTATGCTGGGACAATTAATCCATTCCTAAAATCACATCAAATTCTCCTAGCTCAAAGGATATTGGGTTTACTGAAAAGGAATTCCCACGGATTTCTAATTGACACCTAGGGCAAAATTGGCTTATTAAAATTTTATCTTGGTTGGCCTCTTCTATAGTCAAGGGCTCAGCTAAATCTTCCAACATCAAATCCATATTACTTACACACTCTTTAGATATAAAAGACTTAGACGCTCCTGAGTCAAATAATACTTTAACAGGCACATAATTAAGAGAAAGCGTACTTGTAACCACATCTGAATCCTGAGCATTATATCTCTTGATCATCTTGAAGGTTCTGGCTCTTGCTGTGCTGGTTTCTGGTCCTTGAGATTCACTACCTCCTACGCTGCCCTGAGTAGCCATCTTGTAGTTTCTGGCAATGTGCCCAACCTTACCGCACTTAAAGCAGGTGACTCCAAGGTTCCCTGAGTTACATTCTGACGTATAATGACCCTTTTTATCACATTTAAAGCACTGAACATCCTTCCTGCATTGACCACTATGTTTCTTACCACATGACTTACATTCCACAATTGGCTTGGTTGACTGAACTGAGGCAGAGGCAACTGAGGTGACACCGGAACTTGTCTAAGTAAAGCCTTGCCTCCTAAACCTCTTGTTCCTATTCCGTCCAAACTTCCTTGAGAACTCCTGACTGGACTCTTCTCGATCCACCTTATCAGCACCACTTTCAAACTTCCTCTTCTTATAACTTTCTCTTTGGAGGCCAACTTCTGATCACTTTCGATCACTAGGGCGGCTTGAACTACAGAGGTATATGTCTTGAGCTGCAAACCCACCACTCCACTAAGAACTTCAGGCTTCAATCCTTGTTGAAACCTCCTAGCTTTCTGGATCTCAGTATTCACATATCTAGGGACTAATCGGGCCAATTCCGTAAACTTGGCCTCATACTCAGCCACACTCTTCTCTCCTTGCTTTAGTTCCAAAAACTCCATTTCCAACTGACTCTGTAAGCAATCCAAAAAATACTTTTATAGGAACAACTCTGTAAATCTGGCCCAAGAAACAGGGCCCTCTCTAGTGCATGCGTAGATTCTCACCAAAAATTTGCTTCACCCTTGAGCAAATAACTAGCATAATCCGTCTTAGAATCATCACTGACCTGAATTAGGGTGAAGGCTGTCTCCATTTCCTTAAGCCAAACTTTAGCAGCAATCAGATCTACCTCGCCCTTAAACTCTGGGGGTTTAACTGACTGAAAGGACTTGAAACTAATGGTTTGGTTTGGCTCTCTAGGTTGGGGTTGCTGTTAAAGCTGCAACTGTTGTTGGATTTGTTGGTGCTGTTGTTATATGAGTTGTTGCTGTTGTTGCTGCTATTGCAGGAATTGCTGTTACTGCTGCTGGAATTGTTCTTGCTGCTGAGTCATCTGGTTAGACTGTTGGCGTAGAAAATCTAGTAATCCATCCATGGCTGGGCCCCCATCAGAGTTCCTACAGGAGGAATTGGATGGGATATTCTTCTTGGGAGGCATTCTTCTGAAACACAACAAAAAGGTTTTATATGAAAATTGTGCCCCCGGGTAGCAATATTTTTTTATGCATCAGGAAAATGCTGTCACAATTAAATATTCCCTTCCTTGTTTACTTGGGGTCCATCCACGATGCATAACTAGATTTAACAAAAACAACAACAAATACAACAATAACAGTAACAGTAATAACAACAGTGCAACGAAAATAAAACCAAAAACAACAGTATAATAGAAAGAACTATAATACAACAACAGTACAAATCCATCCAACAACTATAGTACAACACTTGAAATAAACTGAATACACAACAAAATTGGCTGTCATAGCAGCCTCCGCCTAATACAAGCTACATCAACATAATATACATATATAAAGAAAACACCTACAGAACTCCTACAAACCAACTCTGAGCTCTGTATCTCACTGCAGCAACTCTGATCTAACCACTGCCACTGCCACCAATAGACCCTAGCTCAAATACCAACCAGTTCATGAGATCCTGATACTGAATAGCTCTAAACTTGGAGCTAATGAAATGGTCAATGGTCCGGGCTCTCTCTACAGTAGCCTGAGTCAAGGATCGCACTCGCTCCTGAACATCGGGTGAAGGGGCAGGGATGCCCTGAAAAGGTCCAACCGGTATCTGGTCAAGATGTGCCGCTAACCCCGGGCTCTGCTCTCTGATAAAAGTCTGGTTCACGGCTCGGTGAACATGGTAAGGGATCAAGGAAGATGCACCTGAAAGAACAGATGGAGGGACAGGTGGTCTCGAGGTGGAAGAACTGGGACCGCACCCTGGAGGGAAATCCCTAACAGTAGACACTGACTGTCGTACCCAACGAGGTCGGGCACTAGGTGCTGACACACCTCCTGGCACAACTGGAGGAACTGGTGGGGGAGGCATAGGGGTTTCCTCAGCTATAACATTCAAAGTCCTCTCAGAGTCTGAATCATCTGAATCTGATCTGTTCTCCCGAGATGGAGAACTAGAAATCACTATGGGCCACTACCAACAATATAAATATACAGGGAAGATACAACAAGGTTAAGGCAAGTCTATTAAAATATTGATAGATGCTAGGGTAACGCCGTCGGAACCCTCGAATGACACTTAGGGTTGCTCCTCAAAATGAGTTGCTGACTCACACTTTAGGACACATTTCCTACACCTTTCTGACTCAATCATTAACCTAAATCAGGGACTTGAACCTGTGGCTCTAATACCAACTGTGATGGCCTCAACCCCGGGGTCTGGAGCTGACATCACCAACATATAACAAACTACGATTATAAATTACTAATTAAACTTTATTATATAAACACAATCCCAAACCAGGATCCGATACAGGTTTAGCTATTATTTAGGTTACAACACAACATCTAATTTATTCCACAACTTGACACTCTAACTTAGTACAACAACTCATCAGACCTCAGGGTCTAATACAAACTACCTCAGAGGAGCCAGGACCAGAGGGGGCTGACACTCTATTCTGTCCTGACCTTCTAGACATCTGCAATAAATAGATACAAAACAAGCTGTAAGGGTGAGCAATCAATTGCTCAATAGTACCACTATATGAATAACAAGTGAAACAGTATAAATAAAATAGTAGAGGAACAAATATCAGAACTAGTTTACGAAAATAGTAAAACAGGTATAAACTGGATATCAAAACTAGCATGCTCTGAAAAACAATATCATCTGTAGTGTGCTGTGTAAAAATACAAGAGTCCAAATTTAGCATGCTATTTCCTTTCCAAAACTACTGTCCCATTACCGGGACCATAAATCATCTGTCCCGTTACGGGGACCACAAAACCATTTATTCCGTTATGGGAACCACTAAACCAAAATCAGATATATAATTGGACGAATCCTACGGAAAACTGATCAGTCTATCTGTTAGGTCCCAATGTGTTTGTAGAAGGGGGGGTTGAATACAAACTGTACCGAATAATCGAATTAAATGCGGAATAAAAAATGTGAAACAAAATTCAAGTTGAATAAGAATATTATTAAACTTGAAAGTGTTACAACAACTGTATCGATTATAAGGAATGAATCTCAAATTAATTATCACAAATTTAGAATAAATTCGTCATGAACTTTTTCTATTTTTGCAATAATTAGAATCAAATGCTAAACGCGATTTGAGATTAAGTTCTAGGGATTTTAATCCGCTAGATTGTTACACAAGAGCAAGATAAAGATTTCTAGTGGATTGGATTTAACTTTACAATTTAGAAATTTAATCTTGAAGTATGCAGATGAAAAGATGAAATATTTCTTCTTGTTTTTCTTTTCTGCTTTGTTCTTGACTTCTGTGTTCTGGATTCTTGAGTTGCTGCTTCTCTGCTTCTTTTTAATCAACAGCCGGATAGAATTGAACTGGCATGACAATCCTATAGCTGGCAAGACTTTCGGTAGGACAATGGATTGAACTAGCAAGACAATCTGAATGAACTAGCATGACAATCAGAATGAACTAGCAAGACAATCATCCTCCTAGTGTAACTTTCGGTGAGACTATTGAAAATGGCCTAGCATGACAATCGGTATGACAATCCTGATTGTCATGCTAGTTCATTTTCAATTGTCTTGCTGATTTAATGCAGATTTTAATCCAATTAAAATTCTGAAAATCATTAATATTAATTCAGAATTAATTAATCAATTAATTCAATTAATCAATAAATTAATCTTTGCAGATATAATTTATTTTCTTAATTAAATTATATGACTTAATTAATTAATAGAGAATTAAAACTAATCTTAAGCAGCAACCATTCTTCTGAAAATCTTCTGATAATCACAGTCAATTATGAATCAATTCCACCACTTCAACGTTGACACTCGATGTACTGTCTGGTTCATGAGTGACTAACTTCCGTGACGTTTCTTCATGTCTTGACTTTGACACTTTGATTTTCTTCAGATTAAATCCTTGTAATTAATTGATACCCTGACGAGATCTCTGTCACTTGATTAAATCCACGATCTTGATTTATATCACTGAGGCATGATCAACTTCTTGAACTTCTTCCAGTGAATTAACTCCTCAAGTCTGTAGATGAACCTTGTTTCTGAATCCTTTGACAGATATTACTTTGCGAGATCTCTCTGACGGTCGATCCACTATTTACTTATTACATTCTTATTTGAGTTGAGTTGAATCCTCGAATATACAAATAGGCTATGACATATGACTTACAATCTCCCCCTATTTGTTTGTTAGACAATAACACACAAATACCTAGAGGATAACTCAACTAACAAATAAGAAAAAGATATAAACATACATGCAAAGTAAATAGCAGAAAAGTTCTGGATGAGATTTAACATTTTCCAGATTCCAAGTAGATGTTCCTCTAGACTGAACATATCTTCAAGTAGTTCCATCTTCATTTGTACAACCACATTTCCTGTTGAGAAGCCCATATCTCTTGCTTCTCCCCCTATGAGAATCAACTGATTAAAGAAGATCACCTTCGTTTTACCACCTCTCCTGTACAATAGGATCCGCAGATAAAAACCAATGGTACTCCCCTAACTGCTTCTTCCCTTATCAGAAAATCACCTTGTGTTTACCACATCTCCCGTACAATAGGATCCGTAGTTACAAACAACAATGGTGTGGTGTAGTGTACATTTTTTGGATCTTTTTCTTCCTCCCTGCTATTTCTCCCCCTTAGTTGAGGAATCCTCCAAACTATTACTTAAGCTTTTATCTCCCCCTTAAAGAAGGAATGTATGCCGTCGTCTGAAGGAGTTCTCATATTTCACTTGGTTGGAAAAGAAATAACAAGTAGTTTCTCTTTCTTCCTTACTGTGAGTGTGTGATTCTGTTTAGTGTACCTCACATATGTTTCACTCTTCTCTCCACTCGTGTTTACACTCATTCTCATAAGTGTATCACTCTTCTCTCATAGCTCCATAATCCAGCTGTACCTGCAAGGAAAATCACCTTAGCCATCCTTAAGGAGGTCACAGGTGGTGCAATGGGAGTTCACAAATCCCCATCCTTGTTAAACTCGTCAGATGAATCTGAGTCATAATTTACAAGTTGCTAGTTTCCCTTTTAGGGTTCCAGATTTGAATTCTGGGAAGGTAAACAATGATCCAACGAATTTAGCATAAAGATCAAGGTTCCCTTCTAATGTCTGTGAAGACATTTCCTTGTGACTCATCAGGTAATATCTGAATCATTGTCAACAAGTTGCCGATCTGTGCCTATGTCAGATCCACTATCCGCAGATGCATCCAGGGGATTTAAGCCTGGGGAGGTAGACACTGACCACTGACATATGGCTTTTGGATCAGTATCCTCTCCTAACACCTGTAAAGGCAATTGGTCCACTAACGAACCTTGAACAATCGAATCTGACCTTAAAATGGTCGAAAATCTTGTTTCCGTCAACTCATCCTTTGTGTGTGTAACCTCTCCTTGTGCATCAAGAATTGTTTATGTTTGAAGTGGTGACACTACATCGGATACCTTGGCCGACAGGCAAAATTCAATAGACTCACCCTGTTGAGAGAATGAATCTAGTAACTGTTTTTGTGCCTTTTCAGCCATTACATCTTTTTGAGAAGATGTATGGGGGCTAGCAGTTGTCTCGGTTTAAATACTACTCATCTATGTAGGAGACAGAGCTACTGGGTTGACTACAGAACCTTCCTTATGTGGTGCACTAGGCACTATCTCCCTCACGCTCATTCATACTACTTTTAGTGGTAAAAGAGTGTTGGTTGGTTCTGTTTTTGTGTTTGTCTTTACAGTCTGGGATAGACGTTGTGGGTTTTCAACCTCATGACTGTCAATGAAAGAAAGTCATTGGAGACTGAACCTGTATCATAGAACATATGGTAATAGAGAGAAAATGATTTACAATAGTGATTTCAAAAGATTTTACATGAAATAAGAAATCACTAATGTAGAAAGAAGTTTAATTTTTGTTTTTCAAAATGAATGAGTTTTTGATAAAATATTGATCACTTAGGGTAAAGTCTAAGTAATTCTCATTCATGTCAAAAGCTTACAAATATCTGCAACATAATGTTAACAACATATCATTGACCGATACTTGTCAAGTACTTTAGATACTAATTGTTATGTTGCATAATCAATATACCACTGCACATATAAAACAATATGATTGTGACTAGTGATAAAATAGTTATAAATATGACGACTCTACTAGTTCGTATAAAATTATAACTTCTGTTAGAGTGCCATACCATGTCCTTGACGATTGCTTGAGCAGTATAGTAGTTCATACCAACCTAAAGTGAGATTGTGAAGAAGAGATTGCATAGTCCAATAGATCTGCAGCTGCAAAGTCCATGAACTGTGGTGCACTGACTTCCTCTTTTGACTCACCAAACAGGAGTACACTTGTACACATCTTACTAGAGTACAATTCCAAGTGTAATGTGCAGCAGGTGTCTGATATGTCGTAATATTCTCAAGTCTCGTCACTGGTGCTATATGTTAGATACTGCTTCCTGATAATAACCTAGCACAATATACAAAATTACAATGATAACATTCCCAGCTTGCAAACAGCCATATCCCTCAGATAAACCTTTGCTGTTATCTCCAAAGGTAACCAGGGGGCCAGCTTTCTCAATCCACATTTGATAACAGGGCTCTATCTCCGGTCATATGTCTTGATGATCCATTGTCAAGAATCCACACTTCCGGTTTCACCTATTTTAATGCCCTGCAACACAAATGGATTAATCCTTCTTCGGAACCCAAACTTGGTTGGGCCCGACATACTTGTAGAACTGTCCTTTGTCAGGCAAAACAACATTTTTAATCTTAATGGTCTCAACTTTCTCAATGACTGAACATTTGACCTTGTAAACAGCCTTAACAAATTTCTGTTTAAGCTTAGGCACAAATGTCTCCTTTCTAGCCTTAGAAGGACTGGCAGTCTTAGACCTATCATGCTTCTTGTTATTCACATGCTGACGAGGAGTAGTCTTATCATTAGACACATGCTTACCATTAAAATAAGCATACATCATATTAAAAGCACAAGACATACAATTAGCAACACCACATGCTTTATGAGAGTGATTAATAGCAGGCAATTTATGCATGGTAGACATGGCATTTTTGTTATCCAACTCATGTGTGTCTGAGTTAGTCTCAGTTGCTTTCACAACTTTGACTGGAACTTTCGACACACTTGACTTGGAAACAACCTTCTCATTAGCAAGATCTTCAGCACGTATTTCTTCTTGAATAACAGAAGAGGTCGCATCAAATGGTTCAGCAATTGATGCTTTATAGAGGGGTTCATCAACACCCTTAAGCACATGTGGTACTTCCCTCCCTTTAGCACAGACATGAGGAGGAGAGTTTATGCCTAATTCTCCAATAGCAACATTGTAATCATAACCTATTCCAGATGTTTAATTAACAGCTTGCTTACTGTAGAACTCTTTAGCCTTCGAACAAGAATTGAAGTAGGCTCTAACCTTAGTCTCAAGACCGGTGATCTTGTCTTTGAGAATAGTTTCGAGTTTTCTATAACAGTAAACTCTATTCTCTAGAAAAGATACCTGTTCTTTTAATTTGTCTTGATTAATGTGCACAAGTCTTAATTCATTGACCTCTTTCTCAAGGTCTGTGATCTGTAAACTTAACAGTTCATTATCACGACGTGCACAATCTAAGTTACCTCTTAGATGATAAACCATTTCAGCATCAGAAAGTTTTACCTCTATTCTTGACGATGAAGCTTTTCCATCAATAGCCATAAGAGCAAGATTTCCTTCATCTTCATCTTCACTGTCAGTATCATCCCAGCTTCTTCCCTTTTCCAGATAAGCCCTTTCAGAGTTCTTTCTTACTTGCTTTGGCTTCCTACATTCTGTGGCAAAGTGTCCCAACTCATTGCAGTTATAGCATCTAATGGTGCTCCGATCAACCATTCCTGTTTTGTACCCACCACTGCTGGTGTTAGAGGATGAAGATCCACCTTTCTGGAATTTGTTGTAGTTGGACTTGTACTTAAGCTTGGGATTCCTCTTGAATCTGACATGGGAGAATCTCTTGACAATTTGGGCCATTGACTCATCTTCCAATTGCTCCAGCTCTTCCAAGGAATAAAAATCATCACTTGATTGATTTGTAGTAGGAGGATCATATTCTGCTACTAACTCATTTTCCTCACCCTTGGAAAACTGTACCATTCTTTCTAACTGTTGAGATTGTTGTTGTTGTTGACCTTCAGCTACAAGTGCAGTAGATGTGCTGACCATTCTATCATTCCCGTAGACTTCCTTCTGTTGAATCTGCTCCAACTCATAGGTTTTTAACACTCCATAGAGCCTGTCCAAAGAAATCTCACTCAGATCTCTAGCTTCTCTAATGGCAGTGATTCTATGTTCAAGATGAGCTGGCAGTGTTAAAAGGAACTTTTTGTTGACCTCCCTGATTGAATAATACTTTCCATTGATGTTCAGGTTGTTGATCAACGTATTGTACCTCTCAAACACTTCAGTAATTCCTTCTCCTGGATTTGATTTGAAATGTTCATATTCAGAGGTTAGGATTTCCAACTTGTTCTCCCTAACTTCCTTTGTGCCTTCATTAATTACCTCAATAGTTTCCCACATGTGTTTAGAATTTTTACAGTTCATCACATGTCTGTTCATCAAAGGATCAAGGGAATCAATTAATATTAATTGAAGGCTGGCATCCAAGGAGGCTTCTTCCTTCTCAGCAGGAGTAAAATCTTCGGGCTCTTTTGGATAGGTTCTAGCTTTAGTAGTCACCACACCATCTATTATTACCTCCGGTTCAATAACCATAGGAGTTTTTATACCCTTCTTTAACAAGTTTGAATATTTGGGATTTGCAACTTGTAAAAATAATAGCATCTTCTTCTTCCACATGATATAATTTTCTTTATCAAATTGTGGAATTTTAACGGTTCCAACTTTATGTGAAGTCATTATGAATTTTTGAATAAATAAAAATTCAAGGAGTTGAAAAATCACAAAAGTCTAGGATCTTGATTTGTTCGTTAATCAGAAGGCTCTGATACCAATTGTTAGGTCCCAATGTGTTTGTAGAAGGGGGGGTTGAATACAAACAGTACCGAATAATTGAATTAAATGCGGAATAAAAAATGTGAAACAAAATTCAAGTTAAATAAGAATATTATTAAACTTGAAAGGTGTTACAACAACTGTATCGATTACAAGGAATTAATCTCAAATTAATTATCACAAATTTAGAATAAATTCGTCATGAACTTTTTCTATTTTTGCAATAATTAGAATCAAATGTTAAACGCGATTTGAGATTAAGTTCTAGGGATTTTAATCCGCTAGATTGTTACACAAGAGCAAGATAAAGATTTCTAGTGGATTGGATTTAACTTTACAATCTAGAAATTTAATCTTGAAGTATGCAGATGAAAAGATGAAATATTTCTTCTTGTTTTTCTTTTCTGCTTTGTTCTTAACTTCTGTGTTCTGGATTCTTGAGTTGCTGCTTCTCTGCTTCTTTTTAATCAACAGCCGAATAGAATTGAACTGGCATGACAATCCTATAGCTGGCAAGACTTTCGGTAGGACAATGGATTGAACTAGCAAGACAATCTGAATGAACTAGCATGACAATCAGAATGAACTAGCAAGACAATCATCCTCCTAGTGTAACTTTCGGTGAGACTATTGAAAATGGCCTAGCATGACAATCGGTATGACAATCCTGATTGTCATGCTAGTTCATTTTCAATTGTCTTGCTGATTTAATGCAGATTTTAATCCAATTAAAATTCTGAAAATCATTAATATTAATTCAGAATTAATTAATCAATTAATTCAATTAATCAATAAATTGATCTTTGCAGATATAATTTATTTTCTTAATTAAATTATATGACTTAATTAATTAATAGAGAATTAAAACTAATCTTAAGCAGCAACCATTCTTCTGAAAATCTTCTGATAATCACAGTCAATTATGAATCAATTCCACCACTTCAACGTTGACACTCGATGTACTGTCTGGTTCATGAGTGACTAACTTCCGTGACGTTTCTTCATGTCTTGACTTTGACACTTTGATTTTCTTCAGATTAAATCCTTTTAATTAATTGATACCCTAACGAGATCTCTGTCACTTGATTAAATCCACGATCTTGATTTATATCACTGAGGCATGATCAACTTCTTGAACTTCTTCCAGTGAATTAACTCCTCAAGTCTGTAGATGAACCTTGTTTCTGAATCCTTTGACAGATATTACTTTGCGAGATCTCTCTGACGGTCGATCCACTATTTACTTATTACATTCTTATTTGAGTTGAGTTGAATCCTCGAATATACAAATAGGCTATGACATATGACTTACACTATCCCATCACAATATTGTTCCGGAACTCAAAGACTAGCTAGGTCTCTACCACGCTGGACTAAGCGGTTTAAATAGGGCGCGCAACTGACTTAGCCTCTTACGCAAACCCGCTGGGCCATTACGGGCCTCTTACGCAACCATCTAATATCTGATCCGTTTCTATCCAGTTTTCAAAATCAATTATACCTATCTCTTTTTTTAAAACAATTTTCTTGCAACACACATTCTAAAATCTTTTCAATTTAATCACAACCTAGAGATAGGCATTTTCAGAAGTTACTTTTTCCCCAAAACATCAGTTAATAAAACATATTTAAATACGGGGAATATCTAACTTAAAATGTTATGTTCCAGTACATAAATTAAATTAACAATCATTCATATATACTGAACTATAAAAGATTTGTTCAGGGGTACTTGCCTTGCGAAGCTTTACACTAACACTAACTCGGCTGTAAACCGACTTCAACTACTGGGTCCTTCAACTTGAACCTACAGAATCGAAATAACCTAGGTTAAACGACCGGTTATGCTTGACTTATCCTCACTAAACACATTACCCAACGATACGATTCCCGACTTGCACATATATACCTGACATTATAAATGTAATAATACATGTAACAATTAAGGTTCGGTTATATTTATTTACATTACAAATATATATACTCTATTCGTATTTAAAAGTAGTTTTTAGAAAACATTTGAGAGCGACTCCTCTATTTATAGACCTACTCGTCGAAACATCAATCTACGTCAATCTCATTAATTCACAATTCGTAATTCATAATTCCATACGCTCGTCCCATAATATTTATTTACGTTCAAAAATAATTTATACGATCATTTTATTTATTTAAAATATTTAGGACTCAGATACAAGTCATCACCGTCCACCATCCGCTCGTAAAAATTCATCGCGAACGGCGGCAAAATTTTCGGGGCACCCAATTATTCGGGTTCCAACACAAAAATTCTATTGATTATAAATAATTTCCTACAACGAAATATTCATATCACGAATATTATTCCAAATTAATTTCCTGCAGAAAGTATAAGAAATTTTTCAAATTAATATATATATATATATAATAATTTGAAAATTAAAAGAACCGGAATCAAATAACAATCGGCCCAATAACCAGGCCCAAATAATCAAGCCCAATAGATATTAATCACAGAGAAGCAACACAACACATGAACCACCACTGCCAACAACACACGCGCCACACTCGCGCGCATACACTCCACACACACACACACACAACTCACACACACGACACACACACACAACACACACACACAAACACAAACACTTGATACACACACATAATCACACAATACACACATATAATCACACACAGTGCTCATAATCGAGCACAACCACCCATCGCCGCCACCATACCGGAGAACCGGCGGCAACAGGCGGCCGGAAACGGAAGAAAAATGGTAGCGTAACTTACCGAAATGCGAGAACAACTAGAAAAAAGGAAGAAAAGGGACGGGGGTGAGAAACGAAAGAGGGAGGAGGAGAGATTAATGGAGAGATTAGAGAGATTTTGCAAGAGAGAAAGAAGGTAGCCGAGAGAGATAAAAGGGGTAAAAAAGTTGAAATAAAATAATTGATCTGTAAAGAAATTGATGTGCAACCACGTGTCTGGTAATTGAAAAGGAACATGACACGTATCACTTTAATACATTAGTTGTAAACACGTGCCTCGAATTCTGATTTTTAAACGATACCATTGCGGATAAAACACATCGTAATAATTCCAAAATACTCTTAAAATTTCAGAAATATCCCGAAGTTTATAAAAATATCAATTTTAAGATTTTAAAACAATTTTCGAAACATGATATATACCCGACTTTAACTAATAAACGAAACAAGCACAGGTAAGATTAATCCCGAAAACTACCAAAATAATTTTAAAATTCTCAGAATATTATGAACTTAATAAAATATGAGTTTCATGATTTTTGAAGAATCTTGGACTTAAATATAGATTTTACAAATAAACACAATCAAAAAACATTTAAAATTAATAATTAACAAAATATTGATATGTAAATTTTATAAAATCCTAAAAATAATTATTGAAATTATAAAATCATAAAAATAATTTTAGAGATAATCCAAATATTTTTGAAAATAAGTTTGCCATAAAATCACTTCTAAAAAGCGAAACAAAAATAATATGGTGCAACAAATAATCATACAAACAATCCACGCAACCCAACAATCACATATATATAAATAATAATAAATAAAACACAGAGATCAAAATCAATATACAATTGTTTATTTAACTAATTACGCAATAATTACACATTTAAGTATTACAAAAATATACGAGTCGTTATAAGTATGCTAGTGAAATAGATGCTGTGTTAAGGGAAAAGCTAGAGAAGAATGAGATGAAACTAAACTCATTTATGAATACATATCAGCTAGTTGGTCAGTACCATGAGAAGAAGAGCCTTATGCAAACATAGCTATTGGCTTGGACTATGATGCATTGAACAACAACATGAAAGTTGAAGGTGACAAAAAAAACAACAACAAGTGAAGATGTCCCATCTATGCTGAGAAAGGCTGGTTCACCACTGTTCAAAGCATGTGAAGTTAATTTCAGTAAAGTGGAGTCGATCATAAAGCAGAAACTTACTGATGAGGACAAATAAAAGAATTGCACATAAACAACTCCACCTTCTAAAAATAAGAAGAAGCCCATGGTGGACCAAACTCCAAAGAAGCCAATCAAGGAGGTTAAGACTGAGAATGTAGGAAAGAAGAAGAAAAACAGAAATGGAAAGGTTGAAATAAACAAAAGCAATAACTTTGCCTTTGTTGCAGATGCTCCCTGGAAACAGTGTCAAAAGTATAGCTCTGTTAATCATCAAACTCACCTTTGCAAAAAAGTTGTTAGCAAGCCAGGAGTGGGAGCATGCAAGTATAATGAAGCAAAGCCCGATGATCCCTACTCATTTTGTGATAAATTTGATTGCATACCTTGCAATATGAAGTAATGACAAGTTGCCACAAGCTGAGATTAGATATTAAGCAAGTCAATATTGAGTCATCAGCTAGAAAGGAAAATGCACATCAATCAATGAATGCTATTCTTTCTGAATTATCAAATTCTACTTCTACCAAATATGTTAACAAGAAGAAAGTACCCAACACTTTTTAGGTTGCTAAACACACTTAATCCTCATTGTGTGCAGGGCAAAGTGAAGAAGGTCATATGGATCATAGACAATGGATGCTCAAGATATATGACAGGTGATAAGGCCCTGTTATCACAATGTGAGGAGATGGCTGACCATTAGTAACTTTTGGAGACCACAACAAAGGTTTCGCAATGGGATATGGTAAGATAATTTCTGGAAATGTTGCCATTGAAGATGTAGTACTGGTAGCTGGTCTTGAGGTGAATCTCCTGAGTTCCAGCCAATTTACAAATAGAGGATTCAATATTTTATTTGACAAATGAGAATGCCTAATTATCAGTAAAAAGACTGGTGAAACTGCTTTAAAAGGAGCAAGGAAGGGAAGCTTATTTGTTGCAGACCTGGACTCAGCAAATAAGGATGGAATTTGTTGCTTCTACATAAAGACATCTGAAGAACAAAGCAAGTTGTGGCATTAAAAGCTCTCTCACCTGAAATATAAGGCAATCAATACCCTAGTTAAAAAGGAGTTAGTGAGAGACATGCC
The DNA here is from genome assembly GCF_009905375.1 of Apium graveolens. Classification (NCBI taxonomy): domain Eukaryota; kingdom Viridiplantae; phylum Streptophyta; class Magnoliopsida; order Apiales; family Apiaceae; genus Apium; species Apium graveolens. The sequence continues at coordinate 136,954,796 of NC_133650.1, read as the reverse complement.
AAATCTGGAATTTGCTCAAAATGAGATCTGTGAGGCTTGTCAAAAAGGAAAGAGTAAAATATTGAATTCCATAAGTGCACCTTTGCAACTTATTCAAATGGACTTATTTGGACCAGTGAATGTCTTATCAATTTCAAGAAAGAAGTATGCACTTTTAATGGTGGATGACTACTCAAGGTACACATGGGTAGAATTTATGCATTCTAAGGATGAAACTCCACACATCATAATTGAACATATCCAGAAGATTGAGAAGCAGGCTGAAGATCAGAATTGTGTGAAAAGATTGAGGAGTGACAATGACACATAATTCAAAAATGTAACTTTAACTGAATTTTTTAAAGACAAGGGCATTGTTCAAGAATTTTCAGCAGTTAGGACACCTCAACAGAATGGTGTTGTTGAGAGGAAAAATAGATCATTGGTGGAGGCTACTAGAACAATGCTGCAAGATGCTGAACCGCCAACAAGTTTTTGGGAAGAAGCTGTCAATACTGCATGTTACGCTCAAAACAGATATCTCATTAACAAGAATCTTGGCAAATCACCCTGCTCAATCTTATCTAAAAAAAGCCTACTTTGAAGAATCTTCATGTGTTTGGAAGCAAGTTTTATGTTTTGAAAGACAACTCTGAATATGTGGGAAAATTTGACTCTAAAGTCTTCGAAGCAATTTTTCTGGGATATTTATTGGAGAAAACCGCCTACAAAGTTTATATGATTGAACAGAAGAAAATTATAAAAAGCACAAATGTGACTTTTGATGATGACAAGTGTCCAGGCTTGGAATGCCTTGATGAAAATGAAGCTGAAGCCCTTAAATTTGAAAATCTCAATATTGATTGTTATTTTGAAGATGAAGATGAAGTCAACACAAGCAACAGAATGGATGAAGAGTCAACTGAACAAGTGAATCATGAGAATGGAAGCTAATCTCAAACACCTGATTTTGATAGCACAAACTAAGGGAGAGAAAGAGGAAAAAGTTCTGCAAGTCATGCCAATGGTGAAGAAAATGCAAAAAACTCAAGTAAACAAACTCACACCAGGAAATGGGATAGTAGTCACACAAGAGAAGCAATTATTGATAATCTAGTTGCTGGAGTAAAGATTAGAAGTGCAACTGTAAATAAATTTCTCCATGCATGTTTTCTTTCAAAAGTCGAGCCTAAGAAAACTGAGAAAGCCCTACTTGATCCTGATTGGATATCTGCTATACAAGAAGAGCTAAATCAGTTTGAAAGAAACAAAGTTTGGGAATTGGTTCCTGCACCAAAGAACAGAAGTGTAATTAGAATAAAGTGGGTGTTCGGGAACAAAATGGATGAAAATGGGATTTTTACAAGGAACAAAGCAAGGTTGGTTACAAAAGGATACTCACAGGAAGAAGGAATTGATTATGATGAAACTTTTTCTCCAGTTGCAAGACTTGAAGCAATAAGGATCTTTCTTGCATTTACTGCACACTCAAATTTCAAGGTGTATCAAATGGATGTGAAGAGTACATTTATTAATGGTGAGTTGGAAGAAGAAGTTTATGTGCAACATCCACCTGGCTTTGAAGATCTAAAATTTCCAGACTTTGTATAAAAATGACTCAAGGCTCTATATGGACTAAAACAAGCACCTAGAGCATGGTATGACACATCAGAATTTTTGATTAAACATGGTTTCACTGGAGGTACTATTGACAAGTCTCTCTTCTACAAGCAACATTGTGGTGATATGATCCTAGTTCAGATCTATGTGGATGATATCATTTTTAGTTCTACTAATGAAAAGCTATGCCAAATATTCTCAAAGGTCATGCAGAGTGAATATGAAATGAGTATGATGGGAGAGTTGAGTTACTTTCTTGAACTTCAAGTCAGTCAAAGAAGTGATGGAATCTTCATCAGCCAAACTAATTATGTCAAGGATTTATTAAAGAAGTTTGGTATGATTGATTGTTCACCTGCATCAACACCTATGTCTACAGCTACAAAGTTGGATGAAGATAAAAAGGGCAAAAGTGTAGACATTTCAGGTTATAGAGGGATGAATGGATCTTTGACTACTAGTAGACCAGATATTATGTTTGTAACATGTCTGTGTGCAAGATTTCAAGCCAATCCAAAGGAATCATATTTGATGGCTATGAAGAGAATTTTCAGATACGTAAAAGGGACTTTAAACTTGGGATTATGGTATCCTATAGGAACAAGATTTGAAGATGTTGGATACACAGATGCATATTTTGCTGGATGGAGGGTTGACAGGAAGAGCTCTAGTGAAAGCTGTCAATTTTTTGGATAGAGACTTGTATCCTGGTATAGCAAGAAATAACAATCTGTGTCAACTTCCACAGCTGAGGCTGAATATATAGCTGTTGGAAGTTGCTGTGCTCAAGTTCTTTGGATTAGAAATCAGCTAATGGATTATGTCCTAGTGTTATACAAAATTCCAATTATGTGTGACAATACTAGTGCTATTTCTATTGTGGCTAATCCAGTTTATCATTCTAGAACAAAGCACATTGATGTAATGTATCATTTTATTAGAGCACATGTTACAAATGGTACCATTGAGCTAATTTTTGTTCCAACAGAAAAATAATTAGCTGACATTTTTACTAAACCTTTGGATGAAGCTACTTTCACTAGACTTGTAGGTGAAATTGGTATGCTAAATTCTTCATCCAAAAGGCAAGAACTCAGCTAATGTTTTGTAGCAGATTAATTTCTGATAAATCAAAATTCATTTGATTAATTGGAAATTAACTGAAATATGAATTATAAATATTTCAGATTTCTCTGCATATTCATTTTTCATTTAATTTTTGTTAACTTAGAATTTTTCAAATTCTAAGTAAACTGTCTCTTCATTTCATATCTTCAATATATGAATTTAATAAAAGACAAACCTGAAAAGCAGCAAAAGTTCATATAGACTGAGTTCTCGATAAGTATAAATGATTTCTCGATAAGTTATTTTGAGACTTCTCGAAGTAGTTCTCGATAAATCAGTTTTGGAATTCTCGAGTGGACATCTTGATAAGTTATTTTGACTTGTCGGTAGAGTTCTCAATAAGTCTTTGTTGGACTTCTCGTGGACATCTCGATAAGTTATTATGACTTCTCGAATGACTTCTCGAATGACTTCTCGAATAAGGTCATTACCAGACTTCTCGAATGGATATCTCGATAAGTCACTCTATGACTTCTCAATAAGTATTGTAGAGATCTCGAGTGAATTATTTTGAGTTCTCCACAAGTACAATTTAAACTAATCTTTAACTCAGACTAAAATAGTTTTATTTAATAAATTATTTTTAGTATGATACTTTTGAAATAAATTCGTTCAAATTTTATATTGATCTAATCAATAAAAATTTGGAATATTTCAGTCCATTTTGGACAAACTGGGTATTTATTTGACATCTCGATAAGTCATTCTCTAGTTCTCGATAAGAGTCAGGAAAATGACATATCGATATGTATTTATTCATCTATTATGACTTCTCGATATGCAAATTCCAAACGTTTATTTTGAGTTCTCAATAAGTCATTTACCTTTTACTATAAATACCTAGACATCTCGACATACACCTCATTACGCCTTCGAGATCTCTAAGTGACCTAATGTTTCCAAATCCAAGCCGTTTTCTTTTATTTTAAGCTCTTTCTCTCTAATTTTTCTTACCCACTTAAATTCAAACTATTCCAATGGCATCAAACATAGTTACACCTGTCATCCCAAAGGAGGACACCAATTATCTTGCTTTTACTGATGCAAATCAAGTTCATGACAGTTTCAAGAGTTTTGTGAAGTTTCTTTCTGAAACTTACTTTGCAGGCGCTCTAACAGCAAATCCTGTACTGTACCTGGATGTTCTAAGGGATTTATAGAACACAGTTATGATAAGAACAGTGGTGTATGAGAACCAAACTATGTCCATGGTGGTTAATTATTGCATTCAAGGCCAACAAGTGGAATTTTCTGAGGATGATGTCAATGTAGCTTTGGGAATCCCAACTGACGAGGTTCCAACACAAGATGAGCTAGTTGAGGTTATGGACTTCATCAACTACAGTGAAAGAATCAACCTGGCTAGCCTGAACAACAAGTACCTAAGGAGGGAATGGTCTTTCTTGTTTGATTCTATTGTGAGGGCCTTCACTTGCAGAAAGACAGAGTATGACAACATCTCAAGTATTTTCCAGAAGTCGGTGTTCTCAATGGCCCATAACAGACACCTCAATGTAGGTCTTCTCATTATGGAGGAGCTGAGCACCAGGCTCATAATGCCATTGGCATCAAGAGGTAAAGTTTTTTTTTCTAGATTTATAATGTCTGCTTTAATTCATAAGTGCATAACACTCATATGCTTAATGGTATAGATAGAACTAAAATAGGAAATTGTAAACAAGTGTCCAAAGTTCTATTTGGTTCACTCATTATAAAGAACAAGGTACCTGTAAGTCTTAAAATCACTCCATTTATGTTGGAGAGATTCAGGACTTACCCTTATCCTATGCCTGACATGAGGTCTATTATTGAATCTAGTGCAGTAATGGTTCATGTCCCTGTGGAAGTATAAACACATAAACACCAACATGGGCCTTCCCATACTGAGACATTTTCTTCTTTACATATAGTATCTAGGAAACCAACCACTTCATCCTCTCAAAAGGGTGAAGTGAGTAAAAAGAAGAGAAAGCAGGCACCCTTAACTAAAATAATTGAGGGTGGTGAGGATCAAATAGAACCAGAGTCAACCTTGGTCAAGAAACCAAAGAAGGAAAAACAAACTGAGTTGACTACTCAAGCTACCTCTGCATCCTCCCAAAAGGATGTAGTTGAAAAAGAGGGATTAAAACAGACATCTAATGCCTTTTTTCGGGCCGGACTCTTGACTTGGTTGGGGCATCCTCCCAACAAGATGTCTCTATTGAAAAGAGAACTCTCCCTAGTGCACCATGTAAAAATTCTGCACAAACACTTAAACAAATTCAATTGTATGAAAGAAGAAATAAGGATGGTACACATAATGAGAGCAGATCTATTGAAGCTCCCTCATCTACTCAGGGGGAACTGCCAACACTCAATTCTGAAATTCAAAATTTAATTTCTCAAAATTCTTCTGCATTCAATAAAACACTTGAATCTAATTCTCAAATGTTACCAACAACATGTGACATGGTTCAAGAGACTGTGCTCAACACCCAGGACCTAAATCTAGTTGGTGAGAGGCTACATGTTGGGGTAGACCTTGATGACACCAACAGAAACACATGGGTTTCATCAGTTTTTACTGAAGACCCTGTGGTAGTTTCAAATACACCTTCATGTGCAAATCAACCTTCACAGGTTGTAAGGTTTTATGGTAGTACTCCTAAGGTAGAGCTATCTAAATCCTCTCCAATTCAATTGGAGGTTCCTCTTGCAGGAACAACTCCTCTCAAAACCCTGGCTGAAATTGCACTCACAATTGAAGCTAGGAGTTCAATTGCCAAAGATACTGCTATGGGGAAGGAAAGTACATCACATTCATATGACAATACTTTGAAATAAGTACAAGGTTTTGAGTCTAGAGTACATGACAGTAACCTAGTCAACTCCCCTCCAATTCCAATGGAGGTTCCCACCACAGGTGGTGAACCACAAATTGTCATAACCACATTTCAACCCGGTGAGTCAAATTGTGACATCTGTCACAGGTGGTTCTATTGAGTCTATACCTTCCACTGACCAACCATCCACCTCTAACCCCTCTCAACCACAACCTCATTTGATCTCACAATGGCTAGAGGAGGTAGAAGCTCAACCAACAACTATTGATGATCTTTTAGTTGATCAATTATTTGGGTTTGCTCAAATTTCATAACATCTTTTCACCTCAGACATGTCTAATCAAGATTACCAAGCTATCATATTTTCCTATCAGACAGAGGTTCAAGAACAGCAGGCCAAAATTGTAAATGAAGCTGAACAAGATGGTAATTGTGATGTCTGGCAGGACAAAGACTTTAATTTAGAGATGGATGCAGTGTTAGCAAGGTTCAGGGAGGAGTACTTGACCATTCTTGGGAGTAATGCTAAATATCTAAATCCACAAGAAGTCTATGATGCAGTCACTGAGGTCTACAAAGCTCCACTTAAAGCTTTTCATCTCTCTGGTAAAGCTCTAAAACTGTAATTGACTGATCATCAAGACAGAACAAGGAAACTGGTCAAGGACAAGCTAGATGAAATCATTCATTCTCAGGTGGAAATTAAGCAAAAATTCTCTAGATTTACTGATCAAATGGCCAAGTTTGATTTATCATCTATAGAAAAGAGCATCAAGAATCTCAGCGAGTCATTTATAGCTCTACATGATGTTGTCCAACAGTAAATCACTAATACTAATAACATCAGGGTCAAACTGGATCAACTTCATCAGGCTAGATATGAGCCATCTGCTCTTTTGATGAAATGAATCAAGGAAGCTGTGCAAGCTACATTTGGCACTTATCTATCTTCAAGCTCTCAACAACCACTATCAACATCAACCAACTTGCAAATTCAAGCTCTCCAATCTCAAGTCTCCACTTTGTAGTCAGCCAATGAGTCATTAACAAATTAAGTATCACAACTCACAGCTATGGTCCAAAGTTAACAAGATGATATTCAAACCTTGATGGACTCCCATAAGCATCTACAAATGCAGAATTCAGTCTCGTTGGGAGACATCATGGGAACATGCAACATTCCTTTGCCTACACTTCCAGAAGCTGTTAGGCCTGAAATCCCTACACCTCACATCTTGCCTGCTAACAAGACTAAGGGGGAGATTGAGGCTAGGTTATTAAGATCATCATCATCTGCCTAAGCATCTGTTCAAGTTGTTCAAAAAGGCAAAGCCAAAGAAGTTGATGTTGGAATGGAGAGGCTTATAAAAGCAGCCAAGGGACCTAGTTTGAGCAAGGAATTTGATGATTTACTTAAGGCTCTTAGGGCTTCTCTCAACAACAAATTTATCATCTACAAGAGGGCTTTGAACAAGACTGTAAATTCCATAAGGGTGATTTTCATAACCAAGGAAAGAAGAATTATGGTCAACATCAATGACTCAGATGTGGATAGATGCATACAGGCGTCCCTTAATTTTCTCACATAAAGAAGGGCATATGAGTTGGATATATTCATTGAGAAAGTCAACAGAGTGATTAATGAGGACACTTTCTTGCTTAAGGAACTACAAAAAGCTCAAGAGGTTGCTTTTCCAGAAGCATATCTTCAGCCAAGCAAGGGAGTGGTATACATCTGTCCATCCATCAAACAACTCAAACACTTTCTTGTTCCTAGAAATTGTGTCATGGCACACAAAAGGCTCATAATGTCTTTAGAAACTGAGTTGAAGGATAAAAAGAATAAGACTTATGAATATGAGGAGATGACTAAGATTTTGGGGAGATATCTGAGAAATCCTGAAGCCAATTTTCCCAAAACTCAATTCAATAAGGATGACTTGGATGATGATGATGAGCAGAAGAAAGATGATCAAAAACCTTTTGGCTCAAATCCAAGTCAATCCTCTAAGGCAACTGAAAGCAAAGAAGAAGATAAGAAAAAGGATGTTAAGAAGAAGGGAAATGATGAGAAAAAGGGAGATGAGAGAAGGAGGAAGAAGAAGGAGGATACTGAAGGCTCAAAGAAAAATGTCCATTCAATTCAAATCCAACTTGTTTAATCCACTAAACCTACAAGCTCAAATACTCAACTATCTTTAACCTCTAAGCCAAAGTTTTTGTACAAGCCAACTACAAACACCTTACTCAAAATTCCAATCACATCTAGCCAATCCACCTTGAAGAAAATCACAAACCTACCCTTTCTCAAGCCACCAATCAAAACTTATTACAAGACTTTTGGGAAAAAAATCAAAAAAATTGAAGTTACCGAGAGGGCTATCTGGAACTGTTTTTATCAAACTGAATTTCAGCCACTAAATTGGTGCATTACAGATAATGACTACTTTCAACATTTAGCTGAAGAAATAGTCAAAGTCTGGGTTGTATCCTACACAGAATCCAGGATATATTACCAGGATGGCACCTTTATTCTACTTGACAGTAACTTAATGGATACACTTTCAACCACAGAATTCAAAAGAGTGATTAGCTTGATGAAAGATAAGGACACATTTTTATTTTTATAGGATCATGAAATTATCAAATATCATTTTTCTTTGCATTTTTGTATTATTCACAATTTTTGGGAATTTTTGGCATATATTATTCATTTGATCGTGATTCTGTTCACCTAATCGAACATGTAAGTAATCGTTGTGAAACTCTTTGAATTTTCTATTCATTTTTGTAATCGATTTCATTGTTGGATTGTTCGAATTTAAAGTCGTTAATTTCGGGTTTAATTTTAATTTCTGGTTTCTTGATTCATTGATTGTTAGATGATTTCGTTGTTATGAATGATTAGATCATTGAATTTGTAGTCGAATGGTATCGGTTTCGTCGATTGTTGTTCTCGTTTTAGGTTCGTCGGAGAACCGCCGTTACCCGCGGCGTTCTTCATTTTTCTGGCTTCAAATTTTCAAAGGAGGGAGGAAGGATGGTTGTTGTGTTATTATGGATTAAAAACGGTGAAGAAACGACCTGGAAACATGTGGTTTGCAGGCGGATTATCGCCGGAAACCGGGGTTCGTCACCGGGTTTTAGAACCGGCCGGCGACCTGGTTCGTTCTTGGTGACCCGGGGTCGACCCAGTTTCAAGCCGGAAATCGACCTGGGTTTGATCCAAACACCCCCAAATCTGTGTTCTGAAATGTATTTTTGATTTTCTAATTTAGTTTAATTTTATAAAGTCAGAAAAAATTAGTTTATATTAATTAGTAAATCAAATAAATAATTTGATTTAAAAATCTGAATTATTTTGTAAAATAATTTCTAAATTATTTTCTTAATTTAAAAATTCGAATATATATATATATATTTATTTATTTATTTATATTTATTTATTTATTTATTTATTATTTAAGGATTAATTATTTAGACTGATTAATTGCTTGATAATAGATCAGTTTAAGTGAATAACTCTTAATAAATTCGAGTTGTATTCCAAATTTAAGAAATTCGAAATGTAACTATTTATTTATTTATTTACATATTTCCAAATTACTTATTATTTATTTGAATTGATTAATTATTTATAATTAATCAATTTAATTGAATAATTTGTAATAAATTCTAATTAATTCCAAAAATTAAGGAAAATTATTTAAAATATGATAATTCCTATATATATATATTTAAAATATAACTGAGACTCAATTATTCGTGAATAATTAATGATAACTGTTGAATAATTGATTAATTCTTGTTTATTGCGTATTAATTAAACCATTTATCCGATTTAATTGAAAAGAAGACCCATAGACTTAGAAAAATGACCCGATTCTATTAAAAATAGTTATAAATCATAATTTCTCTCGAGACGAGTCGGCTTATGATACGTATTCGTTACAGACCCTATTATTTATAAATACGAGTCCAACGAATCCCAGAAAATTAGGAATCCAGTCAGATATTGTTTGTTAATACAAATATAGGTCTAGTATCGATTCTGAAAATATTTATAAACCTAAATTAATTATGTGCCCTATATGCTATGTGATTTACGTGATTATTTGAACTCTATTTGTTAGATAATTATATACGAGTCAGATAGAATCGTATGGGTAGACGATAAGGGCTACGTGGTTTTAGTCTAAGATACGCGTAAGATGTAAGTCAACTAAATAAATGTCTTTCTTTGATAGAAGCACCACCAACAAGGCGAATCAAGCCGAAGATAGAGAGCTGTGAAGTACCTGAAGCAGGGCATATACCTGATAAGTGGCATTTTATACCACTTAGAATGTCTTATAATGGCTTGAATTGGTGTCTTGAAATCAAGTATTTTGTGTATTTGATGCATTTTTCTAGTATTTGTGCATTTCCGGGTATTAGTTGCATTTCGGGGGAGAATTCATCAATAATAAGCCTTGGAATATGTTCAGCATTGCAAGTGGGAAGATAGGAGCAGATTACAGCGAAGAAACGGAGCAGAACAGACCATTTTTCCAGAGGGGGTCTGAGCGCCCGCTCAGCATATGCTGAGCGGCCGCGCAGGGTCGTAAATTCATAATAATTATTTTAGACTTTTATTTCTGTTTGGCTTCCAACTTTTGAGTAATCTGGGTTTTATGGGACTCCTATATAAGTAGATTTCAGAGACGTTTCATAGAAGTTGGATTGTAGTATTAATCAAGGAGTGAAGGAGATAAGGAAGAAGACCGTTTTAGCACACCGCAACGAAGAGGAAGCATATTTTCTTGTGATTCTTATTTCGTTGTAACGTTGGATGCTAGTTTTCTTACTTTGAACCTATTTACTCTTGTTACGTACTCTGGTTTAATATAATTAGTTTAGTTATTATTCTCTTGTGTTTATTTATCATGCTTTCATATGAACCCATGATGACGATGAGTGCTATCATGGGCTAATTATGATCATGGGGTCGTAATGGATTTACTATGGAATTCTTTAGTTAGTTGTTTAATACCTTAGTGTGTGATGATTGTATGATATCTAGTATTGGTTGTGCTTGTTCGTCTTATGTGCGTCGCGAACATATAAGATAGGGTGTTAATCTCTTGTGAAGCGATGGTGGATCTTGAGATTTAGAACTTGCCATGCTAGCATAGGTTCATGTACCAGTATGCATGATTAGTGGGTAACTCTAACCGTTTTATTCGCCCTGTGTAATCAAAAGGAATAACTTGTTCTTAAATCGTTATGTTGTCAATTTCTGTAAACATATAGGGACTCAACATACTTGATGCCTATTCAACTTCTATCTTAATTATGGATATTTGGTAGAATGGTATTAGTACAATGAAAGTTGGCTTTTATCAATTTCGTGTTATTCAATTAATATCATCACTGTTGCATGCTAAGGGTAATAACAATGACTATTGAAGGAAGTAGTAATGAAGTTGTGATCTCATGAGTGTTTTAATATTATTTATTCGAAGTGTTAATTAAGTGCTTATTTGTAGTAGTTAATTGTAGTTAATAATTAGTTAATCAATTCTAAGTGTTATTGTCTTAACATTGAGAAGTAATCATACATTGGTGAGTGAGTTTAATTGAACATAATTAGTCTGTCTCTGTGGGAACGAACTAGAAAGTATTCTATATTACTTGCGAACGCGTATACTTTCGTGTATTATTAGCGCATGATTTCGCCCTAACAAGTTTTTGGCGCCGCTACCGGGGACTCGGCGTATTTGTTTAGTTTATGTACTTACCATCATTGGTCATTAGGACTCAGTGATTAAGATGTGTTACTTATTGTTTCCGGTTGTGTTTCAGGTACTTTAGCGAGCGTTTATGCAAACTCGTTCTCGTACTCGCAAGAGGACTTTAGATACAGCTGAGGAGACAGACGAAGTTCTTGATATTCCGGAGAAGATAGATTTTGAAGATTCGGATTCAGGAAGTGAGCAGAAAGAGCCAGTAATCATGGTGATCGTATTGTTCCAGCAGATCCAGCTCTTATGGACTTTTCTCGGCCTAAAATTGATGACATTCAGTCAAGCATTCTTCATCCGGCTATTCAGGCTAACACCTTTGAAATCAAGCTGGGCACTATTCAGATGGTGCAGAATTCTGTTTCTTTAGGAGGTGCTGCGACTGAAGACCCCAACATGCACATAAGGAATTTTGTCGAGATCTGCAGTACTTTCAAATATAATGGTGTGACTGATGAGGCTATCAAGCTGAGGCTTTTCCCATTCTCTCTGAGGGATAAAGCTAAAGACTGGTTACATTCTGAACCAGCTGGGTCAATCACTACTTGGCAAGATCTTGCGTAAAAGTTTCTGGTGAAGTTTTCTCCAATGGCAAAGACTGCTGCTATGAGGAGTGTTCTTACCAGTTTGCACAACAACCTACAGAATCTATGTGCGAAGCTTGGGAGCGCTACAAGGAGATGTTGAGAAAGTTTCCACATCATGAAATGCCCGATTGGATGGTGATCACTGGTTTCTATAATGGTTTGGGGGCCCAATCTCGGCCCATGCTCGATGCAGCAGCTGGAGGCGCATTGTGGGCCAAAAGCTATACTAAGGCTTATAATCTTATTGAGACTATGACTATAAATGAGCATCAAAACCCAACTCAAAGGATGATACCTGGGAAGGTAGTAGGTATTCTGGAAGTCGATGCAGCCACCGCTATTGTAGCGCAGCTCCAAGCGCTGTCTACGAAGGTCGATTCTCTAGCCACCTATGGAATCAATCAGTTAGCTATGGTCTGTGAGCTTTGTGCAGGTTCTCATGCTACGGATCAGTGTTCTCTTGTTAATGAATCTATTCAGTATGTGAATAATTATCAACAATAACGACAACAACGGCCTGTGCCGGCCACTTATCATCCTAACAACAGAAATCATCCAAATTTCAGCTGGAGTAATAATCAGAATGCTATTCAGCAACCATATCAGCAAAGCTTAAGTAAGCAGTTCAATCCACCTGGATTCCAGCAACCGCAGTAATATTCTCAAAGGCAATCATATCCTCAACAGGGAGGTGCAGCTGCACCCACTAGTGCTGATTTTGAGGAACTTAAGCTGTTGTGCAAGAGTCAGGCGGTGTCGATCAAGACCTTGGAAAATGAAATTGGTCAAATAGCCAATGCAGTGCTCAATCGTCAACCTGGCACACTTCCCAGTGACACTGAAGTGCCAGGCAGGAAGGAAGCTAAAGAGCAAGTCAAGGCTATTACCTTAAGGTCTGGAAAAGTTGCTGATGCTGAAAAAGTAAAAGAAGGAGAAGCTGAAGTTGGAGATGAAGAAGCTAAGCAAAAGGAGAATACGGCGGAACCAAGTAAGACTATTGTTGAACACACTCTGCCTGAGGGTAATACAGGGGAGAAACATTTATATCCTCCACCACCTTTCCCTAAGAGATTGCAACAACAAAAGCTGGATAAGCAGTTCAGTAAGTTTCTGGAGGTGTTCAAGAAACTTCACATCAATATACCTTTCGCTGAGGCTCTGGAGAAAATGCCTAGTTATGCAAGGTTTATGAAGAGTATTCTTTCAAGGAAGGTGAAACTGTATGACCTTGAGACCGTTGCTCAAATGGAAGAATGCAGTGCAATGCTGCAGCAAAAGTTACCTCAAAAGCTGAAAGATCCAGGTAGCTTCACCATTCCTTGCACCATTGGCAAGTTGTCTTTTGACAAGTGCCTTTGTGATTTGGGAACAAGCATCAATCTGATACCGTTGTCAATCTTTAAAAGTTGGATTTGCCTAATCCAAAGCCCACCTACATGTCTCTATAATTGGCTGATCGTTCTATTACTTACCCAAGAGGCATAGTGGAGGATGTGCTAGTCAAGGTGGATAAGCTCTTCTTTCCTGCAGACTTTGTGATTCTGGATTTTGAGGAAGATAAGAAGATTCCCATAATCTTGGGAATAACTTTCTTGGCTACTGGCCGTACCTTGATAGATGTGTAGAAAGGTGAACTTACTATGAGGGTGCAGGATCAGGATGTGACATTCAATGTATTCAAAGCAATGAAATTCCCTACAGAAGATGAGGAGTGCTTAAAAATGGATTTGATTGATTTTGTGGTTACTTCAGAACTCGATCATATGCTACTGTCTGATGCATTAGAGAAGGCCTTAGTGGGGGATTTTGACAGTGATGATGAGGATGGCAATGAGCAATTACAATATCTTAATGCTTCTCCCTGGAGGTGAAAGCTAGACATGCCGTTTGAATCTCTTGGTACTTCTGACCTCAAAAATGCTGACGGAAAGCTCAAACCATCAATTGAAGAAGCACCTACCTTGGAGCTTAAGCCATTGCCTGAACACTTGAGGTATGCTTTTTTAGGTGATGCATTTACTTTACCTGTTATTATTGCATCTGACCTTTCAGGTAGTGAGGAGGACAAGCTCTTAAGGATTTTGAGAGAATTCAAATTGGCTATTGGATGGACTATAGCAGACATCAAAGGGATCAGCCCTTCATATTGCATGCATAAAATTCTGCTAGAGGAGGGTAGTAAGCCGACTGTTGAGCAATAGCGCAGACTTAATCCTATCATGAAAGAGGTGGTGAAGAAAGAAATTCTGAAGTGGCTGGATGCAGGAATCATTTATCCTATTTCTGACAGTTCTTGGGTGAGCCGTGTGCAATGTGTACCGAAGAAAGGAGGTATCACTGTGGTAGAAAATGAAAAGAATGAGCTCATCCCCACTCAAACAGTCACCGGATGGAGAGTATGCATGGATTACCGAAAGTTGAACAAGGCCACGAGGAGGGATCACTTCCCTCTTCTGTTTATTGATCAGATGCTTGACAGGTTGGCTGGTCATGAGTACTATTGTCTTCTGGATGGCTACTCGGGGTATAATCAGATTTGTATTGCATCAGAGGATCAAGAAAGGACTACCTTCACTTGTCCATTTGGCACGTTTTCTTTTCGCAGAGTTTCGTTTGGGTTATGTGGCGCACCAGCCACTTTTCAGAGATGTATGATGGTTATATTCTCTGACATGATTGGAAATAAAGTCGAGGTGTTCATGGACGACTTCTCCGTCTTTGGACACTCGTACGATGAATGTTTAAATAATCTTCGTGTAGTGCTCAAAAGGTGTGTGGAAAATAATTTGGTGCTCAATTGGGAAAAATATCATTTTATGGTGCGTGGAGGCATTATTCTTGGGCATAAGGTCTCTAGCAAGGGTCTTGAGGTGGACAAAGCATAGGTGGGAGTCATTGAAAATCTTCCACCACCTATTTCTGTGAAAGGAATCCATAGATTTCTTGGTCATGCGGGTTTTTATCGGCGTTTCACCAAGGACTTTTTGAAGATATCTAAGCCATTGTGCAACTTGCTTGAGAAGGATGTGCTTTTCAAATTTGATGATGAATGTTTGACGAAATTCGAGACTCTTAAGAAGAGTTTGATCACTGCACCAGTTATTACAGCACTGGATTGGACAGAGCCTTTTTGAGATGATGTGTGATGCGAGTGATTATGCGGTGGGCGCAGTTCTTGGGCAGCGCAAGAATAATCTCTTCCATGTGGTCTACTATGCTAACAAAACCTTAAATGGGGCCCAAATGAACTATACCACTACTGAGAAGGAGCTCTTGGCTATAGTCTTTGGTTTCGAAAAATTTCGATCTTATCTGCTTGGGACAAAAGTGACAGTATTCACTGATCATGCGGCCATTCGCTATTTGGTTTCCAAGAAGGATTCGAAGCTGAGACTCATTCGTTGGGTGCTCTTGCTACAGGATTTTGAGTTAGAGATCAAGGATCGAAAAGGTATTGAGAATCAAGTAGCTGACCATCTCTCTAGATTGGAGAATCCCGAGTCTACTTCACATGATAAGACATTGATCAACGAATCTTTTCCGGATGAGCAGTTGTTCGCAGTTCAGGAGGAAGAGCCATGGTTCGCAGATATTGTGAATTATCTTGTCAGCAATATAATGCCTCCTAATTTGACCATAGCTCAAAAAAAGAAGTTTCTGCATGAGGTGAAGTGGTATATGTGGGATGAACCGTATTTGTTTAGACAAGGAGCTGACCAGATCATCAGGAGATGTATCCCATTCTGTGAGACGGAGGGGATATTACGAGACTGCCACTCCACAGTTTATGGTGGACACTATGGTGGTGAGATAATGACAGATCATATTCTGCAAGCAGGTTTTTTCTGGACTACTTTGGTTAAGGATGCTCATCAGTTTGTTTTAAGGTGTGATCGTTGCCAAAGAGTGGGAAATCTTATGAGAAAGGATGAGATGTTGTTAAATGTGATGCTTGAAGTCGAGGTCTTTGATGTTTGGGGAATCGATTTCATGGGGCCTTTTGTCTCATCCTGCAATAATCAGTACATCTTGCTGGCAGTCGATTATGTCTCAAAATGGGTAGAAGTCAAAGCTCTACCAACAAATGATGCAAAGGCAGTGTTGAATTTTCTTCATAAGCAGATTTTCACAAGGTTTGGAACGCCACGAGTAATCATAAGTGATGAAGAGTCGCATTTCTGCAACCGTAAGTTCACTTCTATGATGCAGCGCTACAATGTGAATTATCGAGTTGCTACTGCCTATCATCCGCAAACAAATGGTCAAGCGGAAGTGTCTAACAGAGAGATCAAACGCATCTTATTGAAGGTTGTTTGTCCGTCGAGGAAGGATTGGTCTTTAAAGCTCGATGAAGCTGTTTGGGCTTACAGAACATCATACAAAACTCCATTTGGGATGTCCCCGTTTCAAGTTCTGTACGGTAAGGGATGTCATTTACCTGCGGAGCTTGAGCGTAAGGCCTATTGGGCGTTGAAAAAGTTGAACCTGGATCTAGATGCAGCTGGAAAGAAGCGAATGCTCCAGCTTAATGAACTTGATGAATTTCGACTC
The DNA here is from genome assembly GCF_009905375.1 of Apium graveolens. NCBI lineage: Eukaryota > Viridiplantae > Streptophyta > Magnoliopsida > Apiales > Apiaceae > Apium > Apium graveolens. The sequence continues at coordinate 136,938,323 of NC_133650.1, read as the reverse complement.
CAAGCTTACGAGAACAACAAAATGTACAAGGAAAAGGTGAAAAGGTGGCACGATAGAAAGCTACATCCTAAGTTATTCGTGCCGGGGCAACAAGTTCTCTTATTCAACTCGCATCTCAGACTTTTTCCTAGGAAGTTGAAATCAAGGTGGTCTGGACCTTTTATTGTCAAAACTGTGTTTCCACATGGAGCGGTGGAGATTTTTGAGAATGATCCGGACCAAGCATTCAAGGTTAATGGTCAGCGTTTGAAGCATTACTATGGGGATACGGCAAACCGGGAAGTGGTTAGTGCCGTTTTATTGTCAACTTGAGGAAGGTACGCAACGTCAAGCTAATGACGAAAAAGAAGCGCTTCGTGGGAGGCAACTCATGATTTGTTTTTACAGGAACCCTTAGAAGTTAATAATATATCCAAAACCACAAAAAAATCAGAAAAATGGAGCCTGAAAAAAAAAATTCCAGAAGCCCCCTGAGCGCCCGCTCAGCTCTGCTGAGCGACCGCTCAGGGGCCGACTGGGAGAATTTTTTTTATGTTCAATAAAAAACCAAAAAATCAGAAAAATAAAAACACAAAACACAAACCATAAACCCACGACCTATTTCCCCATTATCCCATGATTTTAACCTTTAACCCCACTCCTAATCAAATTTTACCATAATCCACACCATATATATACATACACTTATCCCATATATCTCACATACACTTTCAACACTTAAACTCTCTTCCAAACACAAAAACACAAATCTCAAGCACTTTTACTCAGTTTCGATGGCACCCAAGGGAGCAAGGACTATCGATAGCATCAACACTGTCCCTATTGCTGATTCCTCGAGGGGTACTGCTGCGAGGCCTTGTTTGAATAATAGGGCTGCTGAGGAAGAGTACACTAGGCTTTTGGAAAAGCCAATTTTGAAGGAGAGGGGATTTTTGCCATCGGGGAGGGATGGTGAGTTGTAACCTATGATTGCTGAGAAGGGGTGGATAGCTTTTTGTGAGTCGCCTGAAGCAGTGCCGATGAGTGTGGTTCGCGAGTTCTATGCGAACGCGAAGGCCGAGAAGAATGGGTATTCTGTGGTCTGGGGGATGATGGTGGATTATCACCCTGCGGCGATTCTCCCTGTGATTGGGCAGAGACAGAGGAAGCCCACGGAGGAGAACTGGAATGAGAAGACTGCTGAGGATTTTGACTTGGATTTGATTTGTGCTACTCTCTGTAGGTCGGGCACAGTTTGGACCTTCAAGGCTGGAACTAATGAGTATCGTCACTTTCCGGCGATCGCCATGAATAGGTATGCCCGTGCATGGAATGCTTTTATTTATGCTAATATTTTGCCTACTTCGCATGCACATGAGGTCACAGTTGAGAGAGCGCAGTTGTTGTGGGGAATTTTGAATGAGTACTATGTGGACCTTGGTGAGTTCATCTACCAAGGAATTCTGAAGTTTTTGAGGGGATCTAAGCACATGAACATCCCTTATGCATCTAGGGTTACCAATCTTTGATGAGCGGTGGGAGTTCAGTGGCCGTCTCATGAGCAGTTGCAGTTGTCGGCCGCTCCTATTGATTCCGGGATTCTGCATGCGATACAGAAGTGGACCGGTGGTGAGCCCGAGGAGCATGGGCTGGGTTATCGTCTTCCAGGAGGGCATCCAGCATGAGGTGCTACCATGGAGAGGCAAAAGCGTGATGAGGCTGGTTCTTCTAGAGCTCAAGAGGGTGCTGGGATGGCTGATGCTCAGTATAGGAGGCTGTCACGGAGGATGGATGCTATGTACGAGACGCAGAGCAAGTTTGCTCAGGAGCTCACCCTTGTACTAGGGACTGCTTTTCGAGGCCTTGGAGCTGACATCCAGTGGCCAGTTTTTGGTGAGGACTCTGCATATCCGCCTCATGATACACCACCCTCTGAGGGTGATGATGATGATGATCTCTCCGAGTAGGTATACCCTGTGTTCCTTTCTACTAGCTTCACTGGGGACAGTGAAGATTTTAAGTTTGGGGGTGGTAGTTAAGGAATATTTTGTGTGTGTGTCATATAGTTGCATATTCATGATAGTTTAGTTCATATAATTGCATAATTTTTGCCATATAGTTTTTTTATTATTATTTATAGCTTTATTTATCATGGCATGTAGCTCATGCATTTACCATGATCCCTTTTGCGCTGATTTACCAATTGATTCGTGATATTGATGCGAGTGTAGTGATAGCGTTAAAGTTATGTTGAGTCGTGTAGGTTGATATACATGCTAGAAACATTTCTATTTTCACTAAGTCTTAGAGAATGCTTAAGGACTAGATTGTTGTTATGGCTTGATGGTTTTCGAGGTTAATCTATTTATCATGCTTAGAATTTTATAATAGGTTCTTAGTGATAAAAGGCATGAAAAGAAAAAATGGAGTGAAAAATGGAATTCGTTGCTAATTGTGGCTAGGCGTCAAATGGCTACTAGCCGGCTCGTATTTTTATGCGAGTAGTCTAGGGTTGAGCAAGATGGAGCGAAACGCACTTGCTCAGAAATTTTTTAAAAAAAAGAGAGAAAAGAAAAGAAAAGGAAAAAAAGGACAAATTTTGAAAAAATAATAATAAAGAGTTAATGCGTAATTGATCACGAGTGGGCTCTTTGGTGTTCGAGTTATTAAGTTCTTAGGGGACTTTGTGCCTAGTGACCTAAGGCTTTTATAGTCTGAGATCCGTTAACCTAACGCTCGCTATATGGATGCCATTGTATAAGTCTTTTGTGGACCTCACTCATTGCACGGTCAAATAAGCATTGTTGTTATAAATAAAAGCATGATTCCGTAATAAGCTCCAGGAGTCTTGAAATGTTATAAGTCACTTTGTGCCTAGAATTTTTATTCTTTTTATAATCATGCGATTGCCTTGATGATAGTTGAGTCATGATAATTAATCTAGTTCCGAAGCATATTTGTTAAGCATCTGCACACACCACGTTTCTGGCTGTATGTTAGTTTGTATGATTCAATTGATCTTTATTCGCCTAATTGCATTTGTTGAGATGTCGTGAGTTGGTTGGTTTGGTCGTAGTAAGAGGGATCGATGCATTTCATATAGATTGCATTCATGCATGTTTTTTTTTAATTTTGTTTTTGAGTCTGTGACGCTTGAGGACAAACATCGATTTAAGTTTGGGGGTGTGATAAGTGGCATTTTATACCACTTAGAACGTCTTATAATAGCTTGAATTGGTGTTTTGAAATCAAGTATTTTGTGTATTTGATGCGTTTTTCTAGTGTTTGTGCATTTCAGGGTATTAGTTGCATTTCGGGGGAGAATTCATCAATAATAAGCCTTGGCATATGTTCAGCATTGCAAGTGGGAAGATAGGAGCAGATTACAGCGAAGAAATGGAGCAAAACAGACCATTTTTCCAGAGGGGGTCTGAGCGCCCGCTCAGCATATGCTGAGCGGCCGCGCAGGGTCGTAAATTTAGAATAATCTGGGTTTTATGGGACTCCTATATAAGTAGATTTCAGAGACGTTTCATAGAAGTTGGATCGTAGTATTAATCAAGGAGCGAAGGAGATAAGGAAGAAGACCATTTTAGCACACCGCAACGAAGAGGAAGCATATTTTCTTGTGATTCTTATTTCGTTGTAACGTTGGATGCTAGTTTTCTTACTTTGAACCTATTTACTCTTGTGACGTACTCTGGTTTAATATAATTAGTTTAGTTATTATTCTCTTGTGTTTATTTATCATGCTTTCATATGAACCCATGATGACGATGAGTGCTATCATGGGCTAATCGTGATCATGGGGTCATAATGGATTTACTATGGAATTCTTTAGTTAGTTGTTTAATACCTTAGTGTGTGATGATTATATGATATCTAGTATTGGTTGTGCTTATTCATCTTATGTGCATCGCGAACATATAAGATAGGGTGTTAATCTCTTGTGAAGCGACGGTGGATCTTGAGATTTAAACTTGCCATACTAGCTTAGGTTCATGTACGAGTATGCATGATTAGTGGGTAACTCTAACCGTTTTATTCGCCCTGTGTAATCAAAAGGAATAACTTGTTCTTGAATCATTATGTTGTCAATTTATGTAGACATATAGGGACTCAACATAATTGATGCTTATTCAACTTCTATCTTAATTATGGATGTTTGGTAGAATGGTATTAGTACAATGAAAGTTGGCTTTTATCAGTTTCGTGTTATTCGATTAATATCATCACTGTTGCACGCTAAGGGTAATAACAATGACTATTGAAGGAAGTAGTAATGAAGTTGTGATCTCATGAGTGTTTTAATATTGTTAATTCGAAGTGTTAATTAAGTGCTTAATTGTAGTAGTTAATTGTAGTTAATAATTAGTTAATCAATTCTAAGTGTTATTGTCTTAACATTGAGAAGTAATCATACATTGGTGAGTGAGTTTAATTGAACATAATTAGTCTGAGTCTCTGTGGGAATGAACTAGAAAGTATTCTATATTACTTGCGAACACGTATACTTGCGTGTATTATTAGCGCGTGATTTCGCCCTAACAATACCAAGCAAGTTTTTCCCCTATTCTAAGTTCAAAATAGTGAATTACTTCCAACTTTCCATGACAATTATACCCTGATAACTCTTGTTCACAAAAACTAATATAGAATTGTTGTTCCTTTATATCTATTTCATTTCGATTCCTGATTTCTCCTAATTTATTGAATCCTCTATTCATTTTCCAATAAATATATACACACATATACATGTACTCTGATATATTCCGATGTTGGGATACATCAAAGGCATACCGATTGTTTCGGATGCTAAGCTATGGACTGGATGGTTATGATACGGGCCGGGTATGAACTGGACCCTTGATTATTAGGCCATAGTGTGTGGGTACCCAATATATTGGTGGGTCTATGCAGTTGGGTATAGATCCGCACTATATCATGACTGATCAGTAGGTTATAGTGCATATGTTGGTTTTTGTGTCCAGTCTAGTTCATTTGGTACTCGCCGATAGTGCTTTCATTATTCCTTACAGAAGCAGGTGATTGCACGAGCCTGCAGATTACCGATTCATTTAACTTTCTCTCTTTACACTATACATATAAATGTTACAGGCTTGTTGAGCAATTTTGGCTAACTCTTATTATTGTTATTCACCTTGTTTTTAGTGAAAGTTGAGAAGAAACCCATCTGAAGCCGAGTAGTCAAGAAGCGGGACCCTCAAGCACCAAGGGTGCTTATTTCAATCCCAGAAGACAGTTTTGAAATGCAAGAGCAAGTGTAACAAGATAAGTTATAGATATGGTTTGAATAAAAGGAACTTAGTTTAAAATTTATATAGATAACTGGTTTATAATAAAGAAAGGTTTGTAAGACATTTAATTTGGGTAGTTGTAATAAAGTTGATAAGTTGTTCTTGTTTTCACACCTTAACCTTAAAAGATCCTGAGTAGTAGTAATAAGGGGTATTTATATGTTTTTATTATTATTATACAGGCTCAGTAAGGTAGTTAGTGATAGTTTTACCCCAGATCTATACCCTGGATTTGGAGGGTGTTACAGTCGGCATCAGAGCTTAGGTTTTGGCCCCTGAAAACTAGAATATTAGGGTTAATATAAGATAGGAAGATCACATAAGATAGGGATAATGGTATTAGGGTTTTGGCTAGTTTCTTAGATAAGGAAATTGTAAGTTCTAGGATTAGGAAATGACCTTTTCTTGTGTTATGATTATTCTGTCAGATGGATTCATCTTCATCAGAGAGGACTGCATTAGGACCAGCTACAACACCAGTATCCATTCCACCACCAGCCCCTGTAAGTCCACCAGTTTTAGAGGTACCTGATCCTATTGACTTTTTCCTGTATTTTAAGCCGGAGATACCTCAGTTACCACCAATCGAGTTCTCGATGTTTGAGGTACCTGACATGATTGATTTTTCCACAGTGGGATGAGCTTGAGCCACAAGTACCAGTGCAGTAGCCACAACCGGAGATCCCATTACAACAACTTGAGATACATCCAGATCCTCAGATGATTGAGCCACAGGTTCCCCTAGTGTTATTCCCAGCTCCCATAGCCATTTATGCCCTAGTGCCCGGAGTTTACCAGTTTTCGCCTTTCGAGTTCATGGACGAGGTTATTGACCAGCCAATGCCTTTACCAACTCGAGGATCACAGACAGACCTTCGAGAGCCATGGACAGTGCCATACCATCAACATGCCAGGATGAGAGAGGATATGCAGATATGGAGGGATCAGTGTAGATAGATTCTTGGGTTGTTTGAGAGCAGGGAGTTTGGTCCAGTGAGAGCCTTGCATCCAGATTATATTATGAGAGAGAGGCTCAGACAGATTTATCGAGCCGCTTCACTGGAGGTTAGAGAGCTGAGACAGGAGGACATCCGTACTGACGCGGTATACTATCGGGCCATGAGATTTGTAGAGACAGTGTTAGATTCGCTCTGACAGGAGATCAATCGTGTGCCACTGAGGTTTTGAGATCAGCCAGACAGTCAAATATGTTGTACTATATGTGACATATATAGATAGAGGCAGCATAGTATAGTGTGATTAGGCTTATATGTGTGTACTATCTAGTTTTGACATGTAGCAGCAGTAGCTATGACAGATCTGATGTAGACCTTTTTGTATCAAGCACTAACACCTGGAGCTGGTGTCATATATATATAAAATAAACTTTTCCAACTTTTCTTTTTCTTTTATTATAAATTTTAGTCTTTAAAGCATTGACATTTACTTTACTATTTTATAGTTTTTTCATATCTCAGATGTTTTTATTTAAAACAATGTTGTACCAACTATTATTACAAATTTCAAATTTTTTCGGATGATTTGTTTAAATTCTAAACTGTTTTAATTTCTCGTTTTAGATATCTGGTCAATTTTTTTCTTTCCTATATCAACTGTTTAAATTTCATGTTTTAATACCATATAAATTGTTTCCTTATCCATTATTACCTGTTTAATAAATTATTATTAAAAGAACCATTTGTTTTATTATCAGAAACATGGCACCGAAAAGAAAAAACCAGAACTGAGTCATCCAATAACAATACCAAAGGCCAAAACAACAATAACCACCACATGGACCAAATGTTTCACCTGATGCAACAATAAATGGTGATGATGCAGCAACAAATGCAGCAATAGTAACAGCAGTTCTAGCAGCAGATGTTACAGCAGCCACTTCGTCCAGAGCCACAAGCACCACCAGTTGTACCTTTTGTTACTTTCAAACAGTTCCAGTTGGTAAAGCCTCCAGAATTTGAAAGTTCAGCAGATCCTACTAAGGCAAGGGCCTGGTTAAAGGAGATGGAGAAAACATTTGCGTTAATTAAAGTGGAAGCAGATCAAAGGATGGATTTTGCTAGTTACTTCTTGAAAGGAGAAGCTAATTACTGGTGGGAGTCCAAGAAAGTGCTAGAAGGCGGCGGTGTAGTAACATGGGATAGACTTACCGAGCTTTTTCTGGAAAATTATTTTCCCCGTTATATGAAGAACCAGATGGAAATTAAGTTCCTGGAGTTGAAGCAAGGAAATTTGTCGGTCACTGAATATGAAGCCAAGTTTACTGAATTGGCTAGGTTTGTTCCAGAGCAGGTAGATACCGATAAAAAGCGGGCTAAGAGATTCCAACAGGGATTGAAGCCATGGATTCGTAGCATAGTGGCAGTATTCGAACTGACGATGTATACATCCGTAGTTCAGAAGGCCATGATAATTGAAGGAGAAAGTGAGGCATCCCAAAAGGAAAAGGGACCAGGAAGTTTTCAGAACCGTTCCAATAGGAGGCCGGGATTTCAAGCTCGGACAAATGCAAATTTTAGAAGGACATAACAGGGCAATCAGAGGACGGGTAATTGACTCACAACCCCAAATCAACATAGAGTCATTTGACCACCAATACCTGACTGCAGAACATGTGGGAAGAAGCATACAGGGACCTGTAATAAGCCGAACATCACGTGTTTCAAATGCAAGCAGAAAGGACACTACTCTGGGGAATACCTAACAGGGAAGAAAGAAGTCACTTGTTTCCAATATGGAAGAAAGAGACATATCGCTAAAGACTGTAGAGGAGCAGCAATGGCAGCCAGTATTCCAAGGGTTTTGGCATTACCTCTGCCACCACAGTAGAATCAGCCTAGGGCAAGGACTTTTAATATGTCAATGAAAGAAGCTGTGCAGAGTACCAATATGGTTGCAGGTACGCTTCTTGTGAATTCTGTAGATGCACAACTATTGATTGATTCTGGAGCCAAAAGATCTTTTAATTCTAAAGAATTTATTCATAAGTTATATTGTAAAATTCAACGGTTGGGTGAAACATTAATTATAAAGTTAAAAAATGATGATCAAATTGCGGTTGACCGAGTGTGTCCAGGGTGTGATATCGAAATAGCAGGACATCATTTCTCAGTTATCTTGATACCTTTCTAGTTAGGAGAATTTGATGTTATTTTAGGAATGGATTGGTTAGCTGGTAATAATGCCCAGATTGATTGCGCGAACAAGAAAGTGAATCTGCGAACTGGAGAAAATGCAACGGTAACATTTAAAGGCGAGAAATAAAAGCAAAAGTTTTTAACGATGATGTAGGCGAAATGATTGCTACGCCAAGGATGTAAATCCTATTTAGCCTATATATTGGATATGGAAAAAAAAGTCTGAATATCGAAGATATTCCTGTGGTATGTGAATTTCCCGAAGTTTTTCCAGATAAACTTCCAGGACTACCTCTGGATCGAGAGATCGAGTTTTCCATTGATTTGGCACCAGGTACTAAACCAGTTTCAAAAGCTCCATATCGAATGACACATATTGAGATGAAAGAGCTGGCAATGTAATTACAAGATCTTCTGCATAGAGGAATTATAAGGCCTAGTGTATCCACATGGGGTGCACCGGTATTGTTCTTAAAGAAGAAAGACGGCAGTATGCGAATATGTATTGACTATCGTGAGCTGAACAAGTTAACTATTAAGAAAAAATACCGTTTTCCACAGATCGATAATTTATTTGATCAGCTGAAAGGAGTGGCATGGTTTTTGAAAATCAATTTAAGATCGGGTTATCATCAGTTAAAGATCAAGGCAGAAGATATTTCTAAGACTATTTTTTGAACGAGATACGGACACTATGAATTTTTTATAATGGCATTTGGATTGACCGATGCACCAACAGCGTTCATGGATTTGATGAACAGAGTGTTCAAAAAGTACTTGGATAAATTTATCATTGTATTTATTGATGACATCCTGATTTAGTCAAAGACTAAAGAAGAACATGCAGAGCACCTGAGAATCACTTTGGAAACCTTGAGGAAGGAACAACTTTATGCAAAGTTCGCGAAATGCGAATTTTGGCTAAAGGAAGTGTAATTTCTAGGTGACATAATCAATATTAAGGGAAATCAGGTCGACCCATCAAAGATTAAAGCTATTTTAAATTGGGAAAGACCAAAGACCCCGACAGAAGTGAGAAGTTTCTTGGGATTAGCTGGTTATTACAGAAGATTTTTAAAGACTTTGCAAAGATAGCTACGCCATTGACCAAGTTGACTCGAAAGAATGAAAAGTTTGTATGGAATGAAAAATGTGAAGAGAGTTTTCAATAATTGAAGAATCGACTAGTAACCGCACATGTGCTTGTGCTACCAGATGATCAAGGAGATTTCATCATATACACCGACACTTCCTATCGAGGGCTTGGATGTGTATTAATGCAGCACGACAACGTAATCACGTATGCTTTTAGACAACTAAAGCCTCATAAACAAAAATATCCAATGCATGATCTGGAATTAGCCGCTATTGTGTTTGCACTAAAACTCTGGAGACATTATCTTTATGGAGAGAAATGTGAAATCTACACGGATCATATGAGTTTGAAATATATTTTCACGCAGAAAGAACTTAACATGAGATAGTGACGCTGGCTAGGATATTATCAAAGACTACGACGTATCAATCAACTATCATCCAGGTAAAGCAAATGTTGTAGCAGATGCACTAAGTCGAAAGGAAAGATTGAATATATTAACATCTTTAGAAGAATTGGTCAGAGAGTTAGATAAATTGGAAATTGAGGTTTGTATTCCAGAAAGCTCCTCTGAAATGAACTACGGAATGACATTCCAACCATAATTATTGGAAAAGATAAGAAGGTGTCAGGAGGAAGTAATGAATCATGAAATTGACAATTTGACAGGAGAAAAAATTACAAGCCAGAAAGATGACAAGGGAATCTTATGAGTTGCTTCAAGAATCTGGATACCCAATGTACCGGAACTGAAGGCAGAAATTTTGCGAGACGCTCATAGTTCAAGATATTCAATTCATTCCAGAAGCACGAAGATGTACAGAGATTTGAAGAAAAACTTTTGATGGCCAGACATGAAGAAAAAAATAGCTAAATGGGTCAGTAAATGTTATATGTGCCAATGAGTCAAAGCAGGACATCAATGTCCAAGCTGATTACTACAACCACTGGATATTCCAGATTGGAAATGGGAACACTTAGCGATAGATTTTGTAGTTGGACTTCCGAGAACCAGAGCGAACCATGATGCGATTTGGTTTATTATTGACAGATTAAAAAAGTCAGCATATTTTCTCCCGATCAACAAGAGGGTTTCGCTTGACAAGTTAGTGCACCTATATGTTAAAGAAATAGTGATGCGCCATGGAGTGCCAGTATCCATTGTATCCAATCTAGATCCATATTTTAATTCAAGATTCTGGAGACAATTTCAGGAATGCCTTAGTACTAAATTAAACATGAGCACCACTTATCATCCACAGACGGACGGGCACGGAGAAAGGGCGATTCAAACAATTGAAGATATACTACGGGTATGCGCAATAGATTTTGAAGGCAGTTGGGATGAACATTTACCGCTAGTGAAATTATCTTATAACAATAGCTATCATGCCAGCATTGGAATGCCACCTTATCAAGCCTTATATGGAAGGAAGTGTAGATAACCTACATGTTGGGATAAAGTTGGAGAACGCAAAATTCTAGGTCGAGAACTGATTCAGAAGACCAAGGAAAAAGTAGAGCTTATCCAAAAGCGACTCGAAGCAGCATAAAATCGACAATGCAAATACGTAGATCAAACCGGAAATGATGTGGATTATCAAGAAGGAGAACATGTATTGCTGAAGATATTACCATAGAAAGGATTGACTAGATTTGGCAACAAGGGAAAAAAAAGCCCCGATACGTTGGTCCATTGGAAATTTTGAAGAAAGTCAGAAATGTGGCATATGAATTAGCCTTACCATCCCATATGCAGCATATCCATAATGTGTTTCATGTGTCAATGCTTAAGAAGTATAATCCTGATACGAGGCATGTAATAGAATATGAGCCGATAGAGTTTCAAGCTGATTTGTCTTATATAGAACAGCCAGTTAGAATTTTAGATCGGCAAGAGAGAGTATTGAGAAATAAGTTTGTACCATTAGTAAGAGTCTTGTGGAAAAATCCTATGGTTGAAGAATCAACTGGGAGCTTGAAAGTGAAATGTTAGAAAAATATCCCCATATATTTTCATAGCGAGATTCAGATGACAGAATCCTAATAAGGGGGAAGGATGTAACTATCGAAAAATTACGCTTGTATTATATCTTAATAAAGATGATTTATGCATTTAAATATGTCAGTAAGTGTGTTGAGTCATAAAACCCTAGCTGTTATGTTTTACGTGTAATTTGTTTCGATCAGAATGTGTTTCGGGTAATTATCGAGTGCTTTATTCTAGTTAAATGCTTTGATATCAAAATTTGTACGACCCAAACAGTGTTTTAATAGCTGATATGTCATATAAAATCATTGGCCCTATTTTTCCAATTATGGCCTATACCATCTCGATATTCTGAACATCCAGACGTTTTACAAATTTTCTCGTTTCGCGAAAAACGACTTTCCCGGGCCCCTTTGGGTGTCAAAAACCTACAAAAATCACTTTTTTATTTTTATAGGATCATCAAATTATCAAATATCATTTTTCTTTGCATTTTTGTATTATTCACAATTTTTGGGAATATTTGGCATATATTTTGTATTTATTGGATATTAAAAAATTCAAAATTAATACCCACAAATTATAAAAATTGGGGCCAATTAATTTTATTAGATGTATAATTAGGGCCTTAATTTTATTAAGGGGTATTATTTGTACCAATATAAATACCTGATTTATTATTAATTAATTATTAAATAATAAAAAAAATCAGAAAATTCAAAAAATTCCCCAATTCTTTGAAATTAGGGTTTGGAGTTCTTGAAATCAAACACCAATTTGATCGTGATTCTGTTCACCAAATCAAACATGAAAGTAATCGTTGTGAAGCTCTTTAAATTTTCTATTCATTTCTGTAATCAATTTCATTGTTGGATTGTTCAAATTTAAAGTCGTTAATTTCGGGTTTAATTTTGATTTTGGGTTTCTTGGTTCGTTGATTGTTAGATAATTTCGTTGTTATGAATGACTAGATCATTGAATCTGTAGTCGAATGGTACTGATTTCGTCGATTGTTGTTCTCTTTTTAGGTTCGTCGGAGAACCGCTGTTACCGGCGAAGTTCTTCGTTTTTCCGGCTTCAAATGGACAGAGGAGGGAGGAAGGATGGGTGTTGTGTTGTTGTGGATTAAAAACGGTGAAGAAATGACCTGGAAGCGTCTGGTTTGCAACCAGATTATCTTCGGAAACCGGGGTTCGTCGCCGGGTTTTAGAACTGACCGGCGACCCGGCCGGCAACCCGGTTCGTTCTTGATGACCCGGGGTCGACCCGGTTTCAACCCGGAAACCGAGTTTGATCCAAAAACCCCCAAATCTGTATTCTGAAATGTGTTTTTTATTTTCTAATTTAATTTTATTTTATAAAATCAGAAAAATTAATTTCTTTTAATTAGAAAATCAAATAAATAATTTGATTTAAAAATCTGAATTATTTTGTAAAATAATTTCTAAATTATTTTCTTAATTTACAAATTCGAAAATCTATTTATTCAATTATTTATTTAATTATTTATTCATTTAATGATTTATTTATTTATTTATTTATTATTTAAGGATTAAATATTTAGATTGATTAATTGATTGATAATCGATCGGTTTAAGTGAATAACTCGTAATAAATTCCAGTTGTATTCCAAATTTTAGAAATTCGGAATGTACCTATTTATTTATTTATTAAAATATTTTCAAATTACTTATTATTTAATTGAATTGATTAATTATTTATAATTAATTAATTTAATTGAATAATTTGTAATAAATTCTAATTAATTCCAAAAATTAGGGAAAAACTATTTTAAAAAATGATAATTCCTATATAATTATATAAAATATAATTGAGACTCGATTATTTATGTATAATTAATTATAATTGTTTAATAATTGATTAATACTTGTTTATTGCGTAATAATTAAACCGTTTATCCGATTTAATCGAAACGAAGACCCTTAAACTCAGAAAAATGACCCGATTTCATTAAAAATAGTTATAAATCATAATTTCTCTCGAGACGAGTCGGCTTATGATACTTATTCATTACAAACCCTATTATATATAAATACGAGTCCAATAAATACAAGAAAATTAGGAATCGAGTCAGATATTGTTTGTTAATACAAATATAGGTCTAGTAAAGATTCTAAAAATATTTATAAGACTAAATTAATTATGTGCCTTATATGCTATGTGATTTACGTGATTATTTGAATTCTATTTGTTAGATAATTATATACGAGTCGGATAGAATCGTATGGGTAGACAATAAGGGCTACGTGGTTTCAGTCTGAGATACACGTACGATGTAAGTCAACTAAATAAATATCTTTCTTTGATATAAATACCACCAACAAGGCGAATTAAGCCGGAGAGAGAGAGAGAGCCGTGAAATACCTGAAGCAGGGCGTTTACCAGGTAAGTTTTTCCTCTATTCTAAGTTCAAAATAGTGAATTGCTTCCAACTTTCCATGAAACCTATACCCTGATAACTCTTGTTCACAAACACTGATATACAATTGTTGGTCATTTATTTCTATTCATTTTGATTCCTGATTTCTCCTAATTTATTGAATCCTCTATTCATATTCCAATAAATATATACATACATATACATATACTCTGATATAGTCCGATGTTGGGATACATCGAAAGCATACTGATTGTTCCGGATGCTAAGCTATGGACCGGATGGTTACGATACGGGTCGGGTATGAACCAAACCCTTGATTATTAGGCCATAGCGCTTGGGTACCCTATATATTGGTGGGTCTATGCAGTTGGGTATAGATCCTCGCTATATCCTGACTGATCTGGAGGTTATAGTGCATATGTTGGCTTTGTGTCCAGTCCAGTTCATTCGGTACTCGCCGATAGTTGCTTTTATTATTTCTTATAGAAGCAGGTGATTGCACGAACCTGCAGATTACCGGTTCATTTAACTTTATCTCTTTACATAATACATATAAATGTTGCAGGCTTCTTGAGCAATTTTGGTTCATCCCTATTATTGTTATTCATCTTGTTTTTCGGTTAAAGTTGAGAAGCAAACCCATCTGAACCCGAGTAGTCAAGAAGCGGGTCAAGCAGCGGGACCCTCTGGCACCAAGGGTGCTTATTCCAATTCCAGAAGAGAGTTTTGAAATTCCAGAGCAAGTGTAACATGATAAGTTATAGATATGGTTTTAATAAAAGGAACTTAGTTTAAAATTTATATAGATAACTGGTTTGTAATAAAGAAAGGTTTGTAAGACAGTTTATTTGGGTTGTTTTAATAAAGTTGATAAGTTGTTCTTGTTTTCATACCTTAACCTTAAAAGATCCTGAGTAGTAGTAATAAGGGGTAATTATATGTTTTTATTATTATTCTACAGGTTCAGTAAGGTAGTTAGTGATAGTAATACCCCAGATCTATACCTAGGATTTGGAGGGTGTTTCATGCACTATAAGTTTTGAATGGCTGCTTCCTTAAGAAAATATTCCACCTTTGTCTCAACTCGTCAACTGAGTCCCTGCTCATGCTTGTTTGTCAAGCTACTTGTTCTGTTGTATCACACCCATGATAGTTACTTGACATATATTTCTTATCATGACTATAGCTATTAAATCTTGTTTACCTCCCCATCTTAGTCTTATAACCATTTATTGAACTAAATCTTTAAGAGTCTCTGCTTCGAAATAGATCGGCTTGATCCTTGTATATAGCTTATGTACTTCTTTTGAATCTGATACGACTAAAGTTTCTTGACATGTAAAACACTGCCCTATCGTCCAGTCCCTCAAGTATTCTTAAAGTGTACAAGTCACTTTCATCTACCTAAGCTTCCTATGATTCAACAATCAGTAACTCTTCTATTATGTTCTGAGGTTCCAACTTTAATCCCGTAACTGAGATGTTTGCATGTCCATAATATTCTCTCTAACATCATCGATTCCTTTATTTACGATCTCTTTGATTCCCGAATAAATGTAGCATTGGTACAAACCACTGTGTGACTATATACTCAGGAATCATTAGAGTTATCTTAAAATCTTTGAGAAAAATTATACCCATAGAAACTTCATTCATTTCCTGCATATGAAAATCCAATGGTATCCTATGGAGTAATCCATTGAGAAAATTCCACAATTTTCTTCCATAGGTCTTGATATCAATTTCATTGGAATAAGAAAACCATTATCTTCAACTTCCTTATTTGAGAATTTTCCATTTGAATAGCACATGCTCTTCCTTTTCTTCGAAATATTAAAATCATCTTTAAAGCCTAGAGGAATCTTGAGTCTACCAATCCTTAGGGAACCTTTGGCTTGAAATATTTTAAAACTCCAAAAATTTCGAAATTTTTTAGAGTTAGAAATATTTCGGGAATAAGTCCAAATGATTTAAATTTTAAAATACTCAAGTGTTGATTATTTTTTAAAATTAAAAAAATCCGAAAATATGAGAACTTGACTGTTTGGGCTGACACGCCGGATCTAGTCTGTATAAAGATCAACAAGCTCTGATACCAATTATTAGGTCCCGCGTAGAAGTTGAATACGATACTCACTAAATTAAAAAATTATTTCAAATCTTTTGCGGATAATTAATTCAGTATTCGGTTAGTGGTTCTGTGTTCTTGAGGTGAATAATGTTTAGGGTTATAAAGTAACGAACACAAGATATTGGTGGAAGTATATAATCATATATAAATGCTCGAGGGTGTTGCTACACTCCGGTAAATAAATTAACCGGTTACAATCCAAGAACAACAATGTTCTTGCTTCAAAGATATACAAATTAAATTCTATACAACGATCTAGATTTTTGTTTTCCTAAGGATCTAATTACCTGATAACGATTATAATGCCCCTTATGAATATACAAGAGTTAAATCGGGAATTATAACGTTTCTCCTGTGAGAAGTTTAACGGATATACAATGTGCTGAACTTCTCTGTATCTCTTTGTTTCTTGTTTTATCAGCTCTCGTTGGAGAAGAAGATAAATAGAACAACTAATTCAATTTTGCTTCTTTGGTGTAGACTTTGTATCAAAATGAATTACGTAGCTAAATATTAACCAAGTAAATCAATTGATAGAATTATTATTTGTTGCTGAGAGTTAACTTGCTTCTATAAGAGTTTAACACTTAAAATATTCAAGGTAGGACTTCACTTGCGCATACATGGGTTTTGCCTTGGTTACTACATTAATTTTCATTTAAGTTGCGACTAGAAGGAGTTATCCAAGCTTTACTTGTGACTAGAAGACAACATAGGAGATTTGTGAATAAGTTTAAGTGATAGATTGTGACCTCTAGCAACCTTGGAACCTCACTTGGGACCCCTTGTCCTTACTTATGCCTTATAAGAATTTCAAGAACCTAGGATAGCTAAGTTGTGATTCTAACTCCCCATGAAAGTGTTAGTTACGACCCTAGCACCCTTTGAGAGTGTTAGTTGCGATTTTATCTCCCCTTGAAGGCTTCACTTGCGACCCCGGATGCAATAACCCGAAATTTTGGACTAATTTAAAATTTTTGATGAATACTATTTTTACTGAGTTGGAATATTTTCAGACGACTATATATACGATTTCCAATAATGAAATTCTGAGATCGTATTAGTTTCCATGATGAAAAAGAGTGAATGTAAATATCGTCAAATTTCAGAAATTCGGAAATTTTATTTTGACCCTAAGTGTTCCGCATTGTCCAGAAATTGGATGAATATTAATTGAGATGAATAGTGACCCATGATTAGTAGTGATTTTTATTTAGTCTGGGATTAATCTCAAATTTCAGCGGAAATTCCAGTATATTAAACGGTTACAAATCGCGTAGTCAAAAATCACAACAGAATTGGAGAATTGAAATTTCTTTAATACAAGAAACTTTGGAAGTTTTTAAAAGCTTAAGGAAAGAAAAGATAAGTGTAACAAAGAAGCTTGTACTTGGCTTATCAAAGAAGCTTGGATTATTATACATGTATTAGCTATTAAATTAAAAACAAAATACAAGTAAAATACCTATTATATTATTACACCTTTTCACCCACTTTATCATCCAAAACTCATCCATTTCTTCTTCCTTTACAATCCAAATGTGGCTAACCTTGATATAAAAATAGGAGAGAAAAAATCTTGAATCTTGCTTGATTCTTGACGGAAAAACTTGATTTTGGTTTCGTTGTTTACCTCTCATCGAACCCGTTCTTTTTAAGCTAACATCTTCATCATCAGCACCTTTCCACCATGATTTCTTGAAGGTTAAAGGATTTTGATGATTGTAAAATACTTTCCTTAGAGTTTTGGAGTTATGACAAAGCTTGGATCATTGGGAAGAGCGAGTATCTGTATAAAAACTTCTAACCGAGAGCTTCTTCCTAAATTTTGTTTAGTTAACTTTTGATTTTGATTATGTTTTGACTACAGATGAAGTATTTGACTGGGTGGAGGGAAAATAAGGTGGATGGTGATTTGATGGGTTGGTTTTGATGTAGTTTAAATATTGGAAATGTTAAGTTTTAAGCCATCGTAATGCCTGATTTTACATTTCCCTTAATTTAAGCAACACCCATAGAGGCCTAATTCCTTTTTTTGGATAAAGAGTTAACATTATTGTTCAGAAACTAATTTCTAGTTTGCGCACGCGAAAGAATCATGTCATTTGAGTTTACGGTTTAGGAATTAGAGCCGAATTAGTGAACGTTGCGCGAAGTCGAAACGCTAGAAAACACCACTGCCTAAGAACTGGGATTTCGAAATTTTTCACTGTTCAACCCAAAAAAATGTCTGGAATAGTATTAAAATAGACATTCTCTAGATCGTGCACGTGAAAATGATATGTCATTTGAGTTACCATTTAGGGAGATAAAGGCGTTTTAGTAAAACTAGCGCGAATTGTACAACTCCGTAGTTGACTTGGATTCTAAAATGTGTTTCACCTATTTAAACTTGGAATTTACAAATAGAAACATTTTTGATAAATATTTCAAATACTCAAGAAGCTCCCTGAAGTGGTTTTGTATTTATTTACAAATTTTCGGATTCACTAAAAATGGTGAAACGCGAGTCGGGAAATATTGATTCTGTGAGAACTCAACTCTAGAGATACTACATTGACCGTCCGTTTTAGATAAGTTAAGATAATAATTTGCAGTCGATCAAAACATGAAAGTTGTTGAGGACAACCATGTTTACATATTGGAGTAAAGAATTGGATCGAAAGCCATCGATAAGATAGTATTACGAGTAGTGAAAATAGACCTGAAATAAAAAAATGAATAAAATTCGTAAAGACGAAGACTTTAGAGATCACATGACTTGTTAACAAAGTTGAGTGTACTTACTAGTAGTATGGATAACTATTCGATTGAGAAGGCTAATTAAGATTTGAAATATGTTTTTAGAACTATCCGGAGCGAGTGAAACCGGGGAGATGCACTAAGGACCCCTATTTTTAAAATATTATATCTTTGTTTTGCATATAAGATGTAAGTGTGTTATGTAAGTTTTCGAACCCTAATTACGGTTATTGTGATGATTACCATTATATGTAATATCTTGCTATATAAATGCATGAATGTTTTGAAAGCGTAATCTTGCGATATAAATGAATGTATGTTTTGAAGTTAAAATCCTACAATATATATGCATTCATGTTTAAAAACCATGATGTTTCGATAGTGAAATAGCATTAATTAAAGTTGAGATTACGAGCTATATAATACCTATGCTAGCAGTAAGCTATGTTTTACGTATACCCTTAGTATAAAGCTTACAAGTTTGAACATTGCACTTTAAACCTGGAGACGATGTTCCCAAGTATGTTACATAAGGTTTTCGATAACTATTAATCGAAAAAAGTTTATTCGATAGTTTTAAATCTTAAAGTGAATAGTATTTCGAATATTCAATTAATATATCATGATAAATTATTACTAATGAATATTATTTTGATTATTCGAGTAAAGATTTTACTTATTAATATTATATATTTATTAAATGATATTAGTTTTAGATATTCATTTAAAGACTCTTAACTCTGATTATTTTTATTTAAATATATTCTTTAATCAATAATTATTGTAAGAATAATATTTTAATATTCATTAAATATTTTTAAATGAGATTGATAAATGATTTATATTATTTAAATCATCTTTACCCTAAATATTTTCGGAAAAAAATATTCAAACTTTATCAGATGGTTTTAAAAGTAAAGAGAGGATCTCAAACCTTGTTAATAAATTTAAATCTTTCTTTATAAAGGGGATTTAAATACTCGCTTAAAATATAGGGGATCCTACTTAGTGATGGATTTTATATTCGCAACGAAGTTGCAGAAAAGATAAAGAAAAGAGTTGTATTACTTAACCAACATTCGGGAAGTAAGGTCATGAAACAAGTGAATCCATTATCAAGCATCGCTTGGAAAATATTGGTGAGCTTCCCCTTTCCGACTAGATACGACTTCTTTGTGGAGTCCTATTAACAAATTTCTACTAGGGAAAAGGGAGGCGAACTTTACGTTTCAGAGTCATGGATTTTAATCGAACTAGGAGTTAGCGTAAGAGACCGAAGAGCGCCGGCCCAACATTATTTATTAGGCCTAAATAGACAGAAAGTTCCGGAAAAGTGGTTCATTCCTTAGTAGTCCAGCGTTCGGTCGACAAACAAATCCGACTGTTCTCCCCTACACCACTACAAGAAAACAGTCAATAGACATCACCCCTTTAACATCGATTGCATTGGTGACCGATGTTAAAGGGGTATTTTACATCGGTTTTATAAAAATTGATGTTAAATTAGTTTTTAGACATCAGTTATACTTAAAATCGATGTCTTAACTGTCTTTAAAAAAGATAAAAAAAAACACACTTTTCTCTCATTCCCCCAATTTCCTCACTTTCTTAATACTTTTACCCCATTTATTTTTCATTTCCTTCTTCAGACAATTTTATTTCCTCCCGCTTCTTCATCTCTGCACCAACAGCTTTCATTCCACTCTTTCTCTTCTCACAATCTCACACTACCTATCACAATCTCACCTCTCAAGAACCCTAATTTGAACCTAAATCGAAACCCAAAATCCAAACCCCTGATTCAAACCCTAACTTTCAAACCCCCAATGTCGAATTCTAATGAGTTCGAGCCGTTTATTTTTCTTTCATTAAAACACTCAACTTTTGCAGAAAAAGCTTTAGCGAGGTCGATTGTGATGTTATCTCCCTTGAATTCGCTTAAATTAGTAAGTATTTTTCAATTTTTGTTTCAAAAATTAAAATTTTGGATTTTAATGATTGAATCTGTTTTAAAGATTAGTTGATTCTGACACTGAGCGATTAGACCCGACTAGAGCTGTTTACGATTAATTCTGGGGTTGTGTCCAAACCGTAACTTACTCTATATTTTATGGTCGTGGGGTGTCTGACTTTTATTTTACTAGTAAACATATGAATTGTACATTGCCTATTTGATGAAAGTCACCAAAGAATTTTCATGTCGTTTATATCATTCTTCATTGCTGAATAAAATTTGATATCATTCTATACACGTGTTTTCTCATTGTTGTCTCACTTTTGGAGTTATTACGATGTGGACACTAAAGGAGTCGCTCAAACTTCCAGAAAGGATGGGTTGAAATGATGATCCTCATGCTCCCACTTCTTAGAAGGAGAAGGACTTGGCAAAGATAAATAAGGGGATCAAATGTCATGTTCGGGTTAAGAACAAGCATGACACCGCCGGTAATTTTACTTCCTCATATATGTGTATGTGTGTTGGATCGGAGAAGGTTAATCCAATATAGAACCACATACATTTAATTTATATATTTTTTTATTGTGCCTTTATGATGAATTCAAGCTAATATTGTACTCATGATCCTAATCCAGGAATTGGTAAAACCTAACTGGGGTATGAATTATTATCATTCTTTTTGGCATCTAGCAAAATCAGAATGGAAATGATGAATGAGGTTAATAAGAGACTAATTAAAGATAAACTTTTTAGTTGCTTGACATTAGAGTTTCACCATTTCATTTTCTCATACCCAACTTTTCATACTCTATGTTTCCAACTTCCTAATTCCCTGATCTTTATGTCCTTCCTACTCCATTCTAATTAGACTGTGATTTAAAATATAGTCATATATTATTTGTTTATGAACTGTTACAGTATCTCTAAATCTAGATCAATATCGCTAAATCATGTACCAGGGACCTTCTCTATTGTCTTTCCCGAAGTTGCAGTACCTAACACATATCCAATAAAATAACATTAAATCAAGTTCTTAACGCAGATAATGTTGAGGCATTATGTCAGTACCACTGATTTTTTCTTTTATTAGGGGTATAGTTGGCCACTACTACTGAAAACTCTGTTCATTTTGGCTTAAACATGAATTGTTATTTTGTTTCTGCAATTCCTTCATGATTATTATACGTTCAGGTTCGCACTGTGAGAGTGGAGAAGCGCCTTAATGAGGCTGTGAATAGATTGAACAAGACAAAAATGGAAATGACACCTGATTTGAAAGGTATGCTTCTAGTCTGTTTTCTATATTAGATGAAAATTTCTTTTGGCATGTATGTTCAAGGAATGGAGAGGTTCTAGAATCTTCATAAGGTTATATTACGTTTATACGTGTTGCTTACTTCTTCTGTTGTTTTCCATTTGTAACTTTTCTTTTACAAGGTGGTTACCTATGAAATATTTATGTTGTATCATAAATCACAGCTGAGCGTGAGGCAGTTAATGCAGCAGAACGAGCAGAAAGGAAACTACAGCTGAGAGATAAGGTGAGTCTATTATTTTAATTGAAGGATATGTGTGATGTACTGTCTCCCATCCTTTTAATAATTGAAGCAGTCATTCTGACATGTCATGTTATGTAAAAATCTATGTGTTTCGAACTACTATCTATGCATGTTCTAATTTTATTTCATTCATTTCCTTCAAATTGTTTTCACAGAAATGAAGGGAGGAGATAGAGAGGCTTGAAAAGGAGAGACATGCAGAGGTTAGGAGCTACAAGAATTTTATGGTCGCTGACAAGATGACATCTAACAAAGAGATTGCTTCAACCCAAAAGTCCTTGCAAGAACTCAAAGATGATTTCATGTAAACCCAAAGAAATTTTAATATTTCCTATTTGTATGGCATTCTTGCAGTTTCTGGGAACTTTCTAAAGGGAAAAAAGAAGTGAGAAGAATGTAAGAAATGAGATATTCATACTGAGGAAACAGAGAAGGGAATGGGGAGTGTTTTACTAGTATTAATATGTTGGTGTGATATGTAATTGTTACCCTTGAACCCCTGAATAAGTTCTTAACGCAGATAAGTTTTATAATGATAATCAAAGTTTTGGTTTTTTATATGTGATTGATTCTGCTTGTTTTTCTTTTTGATATTTTTGGTGCATATATATGTGTATATATAATAATTAAATATGTAATCACAGATCATTGATGTCTTAGTACGTTTAATACATCGTTTCCATCTATAGAAGCGTTGTTGCATATGTTAACTGACATCATTTTTTTAATTTTTACATCGGTTACCAAACGATATCTGAGTATGTGTTTAACACATCGGTTACTAACCGATGTCTTAGTATGCGTAATACATCAGTTTTTAGTGAGAAATTATGTGTTATGTAGTCTTTCACATCAGTCTGAAATCGATATAAAAAACAGGGACTTTTCTCTACATCCACCTATTTCAGAACTGATGTCTATTGACGTTTTCTAGTAGTGCATGTAGGTACAAAGGGGGTTGTACACATGCAATTGATCATCGTAAGTTGCACACCCTGGGTGCGGTGGAAACTCCAAAAAGTAGTTCATCATCCAGATTGGATATTTTCTGCAGCATCATCGAGAGTACCCTGATGAGAGAAAGATACGGATGGGTGGCCGGTGAGTGTTGGCAGGGTCGAGCGTTCAAAATTATGTTTTAAATTAAAGTATCTGGTAACTTCATCAATTAAAAAATATTCCGAGACTTTAATTATAGTTGACATAACAAAGGTTCTCAGGGATTTTTACAAAAAAGGATATATTTTGAAATAACTTGTAATATCTCTATATATGTTACATATATTGAAACTTTGTTCATACTTTTGTAAGAAAGATTTTATAAAAATATTAAGACAAGGTTGGATATATTATATCACATTTTAACGTTATCTTATGCAAATTATATTTTGAAACTCTGTTTATACCTTACAGAACAGAGGTTTCCAGTGATCATAAAATATTACATGTTGAAGTACCTTGTAACTTCATCTTTTACACTATAATGGCACTTTATTTATATTATGTATAAAAAAGGTTTTCCGAGATATTTTGAGAAATTTTATATACATTATTGATCAAATATATTTTATTTTGGGCTTTATTGCTCCCTTTTATATAGTATTTTAAATTGTATGATAATCTCAAAAATTGGGGAATGTTGATATCCTTTGTATAGTATTTTGAACCATCTGGTGTTTTGAAATCAAAGAATATTCCTTAAAGATTTTGGTTTCCATACCAATAAAGATTATTGAACTTTCAACTTTATAAGTTGAGATGATATTTATTCTAGGCAGGATACTTGCTGAGCATTATTGTGCTCACCCTTGCTTCATTTATTAAACCTTTTAGTAGCTGGAGAACATAGTCAATTATTTCGTACTACGAGGAACAGAAGTGGAAGATTCAACCCTGAGATAGCCATATCAGAATGGTTAATGCAGAATTAAGTGGCGTAAGTGTAGCTAGTGTTGGAAATACTTATATATAGGTGTTAGTGTTAATAGAACTTCATGTAGATGTTGTGTTTCACAGTATCAGATCATGATTAGTACATTTGGTTTTTAATAACTAATGCTACTTTTGAGAATCGTTTCTAAGGCTCTAACTTGTGTGTGTAAGAGATTAGAATCGTTTGGTGTTGTATTATTGGATTGTTGAGTTAATGCATGTAATATTTATTTGGACGGTGGCATAACGACTCAGATCCCTGACCCTGGATTTAGGGGGTGTTACAGAGATGATATCAGGGCATTAAGTTATAGTACTTAAAAACGATAATGTTGAGAGTTATATATAAATAAAAGAATAATGTACGGACTCATAAAAAGTTCATTATTGGAGTATCAAGTGTAGTACCCATGAGTAACTCAAGATTGGAAGGTTGGATCGAGGTCTTTTTATAGGACCGATAGAATGGTTAGAAACCATCTGAATGATGATAAGAGATTTTTAGAATCGTACATATTTTACTGAGGATATTGATATAAGACGCTGAGTAGAGTGTCAAGAAAAGTTCAGATAGAGGCGACCCATACTAATGGATGATTTGACTAGAGCAAAATTTATTACTTGTAGTCCTTCTTGGTTGCCCTTGAGGAGGCGACTTATGTGAGAACAAGGATATTTTAATTTCTTACACAAATAAGGTTACCTAGTTACTAGGATTAATTGAAGCCATTGATTGTATATGAGGATTCAATCCCCTACAAAGGACGACCCCATCAGAGATAGTGTCCACGATGTCATCAAGAATTTTGTTGCTCGAGGAAGATCTTGTATATATGTTATGAGAATATTATTGTAAGGCGAGTGTGCTAGACGACATCATGAGATTCTTCGTATGCTCGACTATAATGGTATAGCTCTAAGATCAAGGGCATTGGGAATTGATGACATGACCTGAACGAAGGTGCATGTGGCTACAAAGAGCGAAGCGGTAATATGAGAACCTACCGAAAGTGGAGACCAACGAGTCTCGAACTGTATTCTTTGCTAGGACTTTTGGTAGGGACTACGTATATATTAACTCGTAGACCTTCATCTGCATTGACGTATCGAATCGCCCGTATGAGACATGAATTTTAGGTTGGCTATAGGGGAAGGACGTATATGTTTACGAACCCCAATATATTAAGTGACTTTGATATGGTTTTGAGAGACGCACTAATAGGTGATTGGTATTATAAAGATGAGGAGATGTGATCATCTTTAGACTGGTGATGATATAAGTTTATGAGTGACCCTCGACTTATTTTGGTATCTACTAGCTGGTGCATTATGCCATCTAAATTTTGTTATGGACCGTATTACCTTGATTGAGTTTATGTCGGGTAACCCTTCTAGAGTTCTACTTAAAAAGTGGGATATCACAATTAACTGATTTATTCATTTGATTCATTTTCCTTCTCCTTGCATTGCCTCTAAGGTTTAAATACACAGAATTAAGTTATTATTGCTTATCAGAGCGCTTTGTTCGTGCTCTAGGATGACCCGAAGGGGGAACCATCATTTTTTATATCCTTCTAGGTCTGTGCTTTTAATGCTTTCAATTATTCAAAGAACATTCAATTTATATTCCCTTAATTATTTGACAAATATTCTTCGATAATTATTTGATAATCAATTTCTTCTCTCATACCTGGATTTCTCAGTCGAACTAGTAAAAATCTAACTATTTGTTTAGACATAAATGGTTTATTATTCAGAGATTCCTCGTAATTTTTTTTCTTCAAGATGAGATTTGCACATCGGACATGGAAATCACCGAATGGATATCAATTTGATATCGATATTTTGAATTAAATTATACTAAAGGAATTGATAAATTATATATACAGAGACACCTTTATGTGGACCGTTTCACTGATGAGAAATATTTGATGTAAGTTTATAGATTTTTCTGATACCCAGAACTTTTATTGCAAGTTTATAATCACTTGTTCATCCCAAACTTACTTATTATTCTTTTAATTTGATATCCGAATGGCCAAAACATTAATTTTCTTTCTTTGGCTACGATGTTGGGATTTTATGCTAGTAGATTGAAACTGGCTAGTTATATATGTTCTTATGAAAGACTAGTTAGTTATTCTAACTAGTTAGAACTTTAACATTTTAATGAAAAGCTAGTTAACTTTCCCAGCTAGCTGTTATGTTTTGAACTAGTTGAAACTAGTTGATTTGGTTTAGCTAGTTCTTAATGTTTCTTGAAATGGACTAGTTATTGTGTCATTAGTCCAACTTTTAATTAATTTGTTTTTACGAATTCTATGCATCTTATATGCAGTAATGTATAATGATGGAATTTCCAAAGTATAAATTAATTAAGACCTAATTAGGTCACCCACTCAACAAGAATTCTTATCTAGTTCTATCAAACTTGGTATCGCTTGAATACTTTATTATTTCGTTTATATAACGAAGATTCGTTCAAAATCATACATAATTGAGAAAACTGCTTCATTCATTATTTATCATGAAGTAGAATTCCTTTTTCAGATTGATATTATTGATGAGACCTTATTGGTTTACTTTTATCAGTGAAATTATTTAGGATTTTCCTTTTAATTGTCCAAGAGGAAAATATTCGTCCAATGTGGGAATCTTATAAATATTGTCCATATGATACTTGTATCCAACCATTATTGCTTCTGGAGAATATTCTCTATATTACCAAAATGAAAAATTATATGGACATGGAAGAATAAACATTATTGTATTCTTCTGTCAATCCTTGTATCTTTTAAGTATTGAGGCTCCTTATAATGAGGGCACATTATTATTCTTGAATCATTCGATGTTGAGATCCTATTAAGATTGTATAAATGACATTGGTATGTTGAAATCATTTCTTTCGAGAGTGATTATTTTATGGTGAAAGGGAGGTACAGTTTTGAACTGTTGCACTTATATGGTATTGAAAACTAAGTGTTAAAATTATGCATCCAGAATATTATGTTATGTAATTATTCTTTTGTAGGAATAATATATTTAGAACAAGCTATAAGGACCTTTTTTATGACATGCCTGTACTTTAACAAGACTAAGTCA
The DNA here is from genome assembly GCF_009905375.1 of Apium graveolens. Taxonomy (NCBI): domain Eukaryota; kingdom Viridiplantae; phylum Streptophyta; class Magnoliopsida; order Apiales; family Apiaceae; genus Apium; species Apium graveolens. The sequence goes on along the minus strand of NC_133650.1, from coordinate 136,910,961 downwards.
AATTGATAACCCTAAGTAAGTTGTATTATAATCTTAGTTTGCATTTTGTATTGTAACATTAAAGTCTGTAAAAATGTCAAAGAGCATCCTGGAGTCTTTTTCTTTTAAACAGTATCAAGCCTAAGAATTATATCTGGAAGAAGATCAAGAAGATCATGCCTCAGAAGAATTATGAAGAAGTTTGGAGTTGAATAAATCTGTTTTGGGAAAAATGTTCTAAGTCAAGATCTCTAAAAGTCAAAGATTTAGTGTTATAGAGAAGTCATTCGAGAACTCCAAATGACTCAACGAGAAGTCAGGAAAGCTAATAGAGAACTCAGAGATATCGACAAGCCAAATTGAAGACATGAAGATTGGAGATATCGATAAGTCATTTATTCACTAGAGAACTCAGAGTTATCGACAAGTCAACATTCATTAGAGAACTCTGAGTTATCGAAAAGTCAAATTCTACTAGAGAACTCAGAGATATTGATAAGCCAAAATTCACTAGAGAACTCTGAGTTATCGACAAGTCAAATTTGACTAGAGAACTCTGAGTTATCGATAAGTCAATAAGCCACTAGAGAACTCAGAGATATCAATAAGTCAAAATGAATATATGAAGACTAGAGATCTCAATAAGCCAAATTCTCTTATAGAGAAATTAGAGACCTCTACAATTCAAATTTACAATGGAGTATTAGAGATCTCGATAAGTCAATATACTTATCGAGATGTCAAGTTCTCTATAGTCCAAACTAGAGATCTCGAGGTAAAATCTCAAAGTATAAAATTACAGACCAGTTCATTATCCAAGATTTACAATCAAAAAACAATCCAACCTGCTGGATTGACAAGTCTATAAAAAGCAGCTTGAAGAGTGTGCAAGATCAAGGGTGAAGATTAACTAACAAAGGAAGATCAAAGTTAACACAGTATGCAAAGATATGCTAAGCCATAAATGGAAGATATACTTTTCCTAAAATGGAAATGACAAGTGACAGTTTACTAAAGTTAATAGCATGTCATATTATATACTGTGTAAGCCAGCAGTGAACTAAATTACAAAGTTAACACTGGTCCTTTGTTAGAAGTAAGAATTTAGATCAGGAACTTTTTTATTCTCTCAATAAAGAAGCTAAGCTCTTTATCAACAAATAGCCTAGAAATTTTGTAGCAAAACATTCTTAATTTTAAGTGAAAGATCTCTGTTCTTTATTATTACATGTTTAATTTCTGCATGAACACATTTTACTAAAACAATTGATTTACTTTGTTCACAACCACAAACAGTTCAAGAAAAGCATAAAAATACTAAAACATATTCACCCCCCCTCTGTGTGTAATTCATTACCTAACAAGTGGTATCAGATCAAAATCTGAAAGTAAACAGATTCAAGATCTTGGAAGAATGAATACACAGAAAATCAGTAGCATCAAAATTCCCACCTTTAACAAAGCTAACTACACTCTTTGGAAAAAGAAAATGTTGCTGTTTATCAGGATGACCAATCCACTCTATTTCAGATTCTCAAAAATGGGCCCTTCACTCCTATGGTTAGAGTTGAAGAATCAATAGATGGTGATATGGTCATTCCAGCTCATTATGCTCCAAAAGACCCTTCTGAGTACACTGCGCCTGAAAAAGAGAAATTTTCCCTGGATAGTGGCTTGCAACTGATATTGATAGAGGCACTTGACAATATAATGTACAACATCATTGTCACTTGTGACACTACCAAGAAAATCTGGGAAAAGATTAAAATACTCTGTGATGGAACTGAGGAAGTTAGATCTAATCAAAGAAGGATACTGATTTCACAATATGAGGGTTTCATGGCCAAGCCAAAAGAAAGTATCACTGATGTGTTTGAAAGGTTCAATAAGCTGATAAATGACTTGCAGCTCTATGACTGTTAGATATATTTGATAATGTCATGACTAATATGATTTATGTTTAGTTTTCAGATCTTACTTAAACAGGACAAATCCGTACTTAACTGAAATCAGCACTTATACTGAAGTCAGAACTTAAGTCATCAGTACTTAAGGTTCAGGAGATATTTATCAGAAGATAATATCAGGACTTAAAGGAAACGTTCAGATAAGGAAGGCGGCTGATTAGAGGAAGAGAAGATCGAGACAAACGAAAGAAGAGATATGCATGAAGAAGGAATTCTATGAAGAATAGAATACTTGGAAGAAAAGATATCTGATTGATATATTTTAGGAAGCAGAATTATTTTCCATATCAATTAGTGATTATCTTGTAACGGTGTAGTATATAAACACAGACATAGGGTTTACACTATAAGTGTTATCATTATCGAGAATATTATTCATTGTAACCCTAGCAGCTCTCGTGATATTTGTTCATCACTGAGAGAGGACAGTTCCATACTGTAACATAGTTTATTGCTTTGAATAAAGTCTATTTTCTGTTACTTGTTGTTAGGAATATGTGTATTAGTTTGATGATAAGTTAAACAAAACACTTAAGTAGAAATCTAGTGTTTGTAGCCTCAACGGATAAAACCATTTTGGCTATCCGTTGAAGGAGTAGCTTTACTTAGAAATAAGTTTAGTATTGTAGCACATTTCATTCTCTGTATTTAAGTTGTAATTCTTAGACGTTGTGGGAAATTATCAGTCATGTTGACTACTAGTGGATATCAAAATAGGAGGGCTAATTGTAAATATTTCATGCCTTGTAATTTTGTATAAGTGAAGTAGTATCAACTGATATTAAAGGCCTTCAACGGATGAGAAACAAAGCTTCAACGGATGTCTCTAAAGCTTCAACGGATAACATCCATCAACGGATGAGTGCTTCAACGGATAAAGCTTCAACTGCTAATGCATCAACGGATAAAGCTTCAACGGATAAAGTCATCAACGGATGAAAGCTTCAACGGATGCTTAGTTCAATAGCAGTTGATAGTGACAATTCATAAGCTGACAGAGGCACATGGGTTGACAAAGACAAACTGGAATGTGGCAGCCTCTAGGAGGAATCAAGAAAATGCAGCATTTCCATTCTGGTGCAAACAAGGAAGTATTCAAAGATTCACAGCTAAACCTAAATTGCATTGGATAGAGAAATGAAGAAGAAACATGTGAAGAATCTTTTAATTATATTTTATAGTTTTGTCTTCACTTGTAAACTTGGTGATATATAAACCAAGTAGCAGCTAGTAATTAGAGTGTGAATTTTCCAGAGTTGTTTAGAAAAATACAGAGAGAAAATCATCTAGTTTGTACTAGGACGCAACTGTGATTTAATTCTTTGAATCACAGATTTTCTGAAATAACACATCTCTGGTGGAACAACAAATCCACCATAAAAGTTTTTAAGTTCTTTGTGTTCTTTACATTTGTGTTTGAATATATATCTGTCTGTATTAGCTTCAAGCAATTCACACACATTTGCTCACTAAAACACTTAGCCTTAGAAACTGCTCAAAATTTGAAAAAGTTTTGAGATTTACATTCAACCCCCTTCTGTAAATCTCATTGTTAGTCCACTAGGAATAACAATTGGTATCAGAGCAAGCTCTTAACATACAAAGAGTTTAAAGATCTATTCTGCTAACATCATGAGTAAGAAGGATATTGGTGTAAAGATTCCAATCCTAGAAAGAGATAACTATCATCACTGGAAAGTGAAGATGCATTTACATCTTCTCTCTCAAGATGAAAGCTACATCAACTGCATTAAAAATGGTCCTCACATCCCTCACAAGGTGGCCACAGCTGCTACTGCAACAGTTGCTGTTGGACAGTCTATTCCCAAGCCAAAAGTAGAATGGACTGTTGAAGATATTGAAGAGGTTCACAAGGACAAGAAAGCCATGAACATTCTGTTTAATGGCCTAGATCAAGATATGTTTGACAATGTCATTAACAGCCAAACTGTTAAGGAAATTTGGGATACTGTGCAACTTATCTGTGAAGGTACTGAGCAAGTTAGAGAAAACAAAATGCAGCTTCTCATTCAACAGTATGAATATTTTCATTTTGAAGAAGGAGAATCATTAAATGATACCTTCAACAGATTTCAGAAACTGTTGAATGGATTGAAGTTGTATGGAAGAGTGAACCAAGTCAAGGACTCCAATTTAAAATTTCTGAGGTCTCTACCAAAGGAATGGAAGCCTATGACTATTTCTCTAAGAAATTCTCAAGATTATAAGGACTTCACTCTTGAAAGATTATATGGAATTTTGAAGACCTATGAACTTGAGATGGAGCAAGATGAGCTGTTGGAAAAGGGAAAGAGAAAAGGAGGATCAGTTGCACTTGTAGCTGACAATGAGAAGATTGAAGCCAGGAATGAGGAAAAGACAATGCCAAATCTCAAAATTGGCACAAGCAAATCAAAATCAAGCAAGGGAAAGGAGCAAGTAGTTGAGGATGAAGACAATTCCTATCAAGATGATGTTGATGAACATCTGGCTTTTCTGTCCAGGAGGTTTGCAAAGATGAAATTCAGGAAAAATGCAAAATTCACTAAGTTAAACAAGAACATGGTGGACAATCTAAGTTCAAATGTTATAACTGTGGCTTAAGTGGACACTTTGCAAATGAGTGCAGAAAACCATCCTCTGATAAGAAGAAATTTGAGCAAGTTGATTACAAAAAGAAATATTTCGATTTGCTCAAACGAAAGGAAAGAGCTTTTCTGACTCAAGATGATTGGGTAGCAGATGGAGTCAATGAAGATGATGATATGGAATATGTCAACCTAGCCCTGATGGCTAATTCTGATGAAAATGAAACTAGTTCATCAAGCAACCAGGTAATTACTACTGATCTCTCTCAGCTTTCTAAGATTGAATGCAATGAAGCCATAAATGATATGTCCAGTGAATTATATCATTTGCGTATTTCCCTTAAATTACTAGCTAAAGAAAACACAAGAATCAAAGAGAATAATTTGTTTTTAAGTGATAGGAATGCTGTGTTAGAGAATCAGTTAATTGAGCTTGAAAAGATTAAAATTAAATGCTTGACTGTTGAGAGTGAACTAGAAGAAGCTGTTAAGAAAGTAAAAATTCTTTCTAAACAGTTAGAAAGTGAGCAAGAGGTAATCAAGGCCTGGAAAACATCTAGGGATGTTAGTGCTCAGATTGTCAAGGTTCAGGGAATTGAATCATTCTGTGAGAATGCCTGGAAGAAAAACAAAAAGGAGTTAGAATTAATTGATGGATTGTCAACGGATGTGGAATCAACGGATGATGAAAGTTATCCGTTGAAGGAAGAAAAAGAGCATCCGTTGAAGGCTCATCAATTAAAACAGTCAAGTGATTCTAAAAAGAAAAATCTCAATAAGAAGGTTGGTTCAACTTTCAAGAACTTTGTCAAAGAAGGAGCTAGCACATCCAAAGATGCCAGTAAGGTGAATACAGGATACATGACTTTAGATCAGTTGAAAAATAGGCTTAAATTGGTTGAGGATAAAAAGGAAACTAAAAGAAAATCTAATAGAAATGGGAAGGTATGGATTAACAAACACAACAATTACACACCTGATAAGTATGCTCCTAGAAAAAGCTGTGTGCATTGTAAAAGTGTTAATCATCTATCTGATAACTGCAAATATGTTAAGAATGCTCCCATGCCTTTAACTCCCTCCATGCCTAACATGTCTATGTCACCTCTGCATGATATGCCTGTTATGTCTCATTAGAATCCTCATGCACATTTTGCAAACATGCCATATGTTAATAATCCTTATTTTACTGCATTCAGTATGCCTCAGATGCCATACAACATGCCTATATGGAATAATATGTTTGCACAATCCATGCCTTATCAAATTCAACCAAACGTGCTAAATGATTCTGTGACTAACCCTACACTTCAACCAACTACATCTGAGACCAAGGTTGACCCAAAGTTACCTAAGTCAAAAGATGCAAGAGGAATGAAGTCTAGGAAAAAGACTAACAAGGCTGGACCCAAGGAAACTTGGGTACCAAAATCAACTTGATTGATTTTGTTGTGTGTAGGGAAAAAGAAGGAATCTATGGTACTTGAACAGTGGTTGTTTAAGACACATGACAGGAGATTTCACCCTGCTCACAGAGTTCAAGGAGAGAGCTGGCCCTAGCATAACCTTTGGAGATGACAGCAAATGGTTCACTATGGGATATGGCTTGATCTCAAAAGAAAATGTCATCATTGATGAAGTTGCATTAGTTGATGGTCTCAAACATAATCTATTGAGCATCAGTCAACTATGTGACAGAGGGAATACTGTTTCCTTCAATTCTGAAGCCTGTGTTGTCACAAGTAAGAAGGAAAACAAAGTGGTTCTAACTGGAGTTAGAAAAGGGAATGTGTACTTAGCTGACTTCAACTCTACAGATTCAGAATCAATTACTTGTCTTCTCAGCAAAGCAAGTCCAGATGAAAGTTGGCTATGGCACAAGAAGCTGTCCCATTTGAATTTCAAGATAATGAATGATCTAGTAAAAAAGGACTTAGTTAGAGGAATCCCTCTAGTGGAATTCACAAGGGATGGACTGTGTGATGCTTGTCAGAAAGGAAAACAAAAGAAAGCATCATTCAGTAAGAAGCTTGAATCAGCAATTGATGAACCATTACAACTGCTACACATGGATCTTTTTGGACCAGTCAATGTATTGTCAATTTCAAGGAAAAGATATTGCCTAGTGATTGTAGATGATTTCTCAAAGTTTTCATGGGCTTATTTCCTTGGATCAAAGGATGAAGCTAGTGAAATCATTATCAATCATATCAAGCAAGTCAACAATCATCCAGAATTTAAAGTAAGGAATATCAGGAGTGACAATGGAACTGAGTTCAAGAATACAACCATGAAGTTGTTCTGTGAAGAAAATGGGATCATGCATGAGTTCTCAGCTCCAAGGACTCCACAACAAAATGGTGTAGTGGAAAGGAAGAACAGATCACTAATTGAAGCTGCAAGAACAATGCTTGAAGAGTCAAAACTCCCAATATACTTTTGGGCTGAGGCTGTTAACTGTGCATGTTACACTCAGAATATTTCTCTAATTAATTAGGAAAAAGGCATGACTCCCTATCAATTGTTCAAGAGAAGAAAACCAACTTTAAATTTTCTGCATGTCTTTGGTTGCAAATGCTACATTCTAAGGAATCAACCTGATCACAAAGGGAAGTTTGATGCAAAGGCCGATGAAGGAATATTTGTTGGTTATTCTGCTGGAAAATCATATAGAGTCTACAATCTAAGAACCAACATTGTCATGGAATCTGTGCATGTTGTGTTTGATGATAAAAAGATTGATGGACTAACAGATGAGGGACATCATGAAGGACTCAAATTTGACAACATTGAAATATATTGTGATGATAGTGAAGATGAGAATGATGGAGAAGGCACCTCGAAAAGAATTCAAAATCTGCCTTTGGATAATGCACAGAATGCTGCATCCGTTGAAAGTCATAATTCAGCTTCCGTTGATAGAAGCAATCCAGCATCCGTTGAAAGACAAAGTGCATCATCCGTTGAAGTTCATAATGAAGCATCCGTTGATCACAGTCTGTCAACGGATAATCATTTCACTTCATCAGTTGATAGAACTCCCAATTCCTTTCAAAGGATCAGCAACTCAGGGGGAGTTTCAACCAATCAACATTCTATCTCACATCATGACAATACTGAGGCAACCTCATCTAGAGCTAATCTACCACCTCAAAGGAAATGGACCAAGAATCACCCTTTTGAACCGATCATTGGTGATGCTACATCTAAAGTGCAAACTAGAAGGGCTACTCAAGATGAATGTCTGTATAGTAGCTTTCTATCACAGGAGGAACCTAAGAGAGTGGAAGAAGCTCTATTGGATCCAGATTGGATTTTAGAAATGCAAGATGAGCTAAACCTATTTGAAAGGAACAAAGTATGGAAGCTGGTACCCAAGCCAAAGAACAAGAGTTCTATTGACACAAAATGGGTATTCAGAAACAAGATGGATGAAAATGGCATTGTCATAAGGAATAAAGCCAGATTGGCTGCTAAAGGCTATTCTCAACAAGAGGGAATAGATTTTGATGAGACATTTGCTCCAGTTGCCAGACTTGAAGCCATCAGAAACTTTCTAGCCTATGCAGCCCATGCCAATTTCAAGGTCTATCAAATGGATGTCAAGAGTGCATTTCTGAATGGGGAATTGGAGGAAGAAGTTTATATAAGCCAACCTCCAGGATTTGAAGATCCAAATTTTCCAGACTATGTGTATTATCTATTGAAAGCACTCTATGGACTAAAGCAAGCACCTAGAGCCTGGTATGAGACTTTGTCAAAATTTCTTCTAGATAATCACTTCACAAGAGGTACTATTGACAAAACTCTTTTCTTTAGAAATGTTAATGGCTCTACAATACTTGTTCAAATTTATGTAGATGATATTATATTCGGTTCTACAGATGATAAGCTTTGTAAAAAGTTTGCTAAGTTAATGCAAAGTAAATATGAAATGAGCATGATGGGAGAGCTAACTTATTTTCTTGGTTTACAAGTTAAACAAGTTAGTGGTGGAATTTTCATTAGTCAAACTAAATATATTTATGATCTTTTAAAGAAGTTTGACTTAATTGATTGTTCATCTGCAAAAACTCCCATGGCCACTCCCACCAAGCTTGAATTAAACAAGGCTGAAAAGTCTGTAGACATTTCAAGTTATAGAGGCATGGTTGGCTCACTTTTATATTTAACTGCTAGTAGACCTGATATAATGTTTTCTACATGTCTCTGTGCTAGATTTCAAGCTGACCCTAAAGAGTCTCACTTAGTGGCTATTAAAAGGATTTTCAGATATCTCAAAGGGACTCCAAATCTAGAAATTTGGTACCCTAGAGAGTCTGGTTTTGATCTAATTGGCCACTCAGATGCAGATTATGCAGGTTGCAAAATAGACAGGAAAAGCACAACTGGCACCTGTCAATTTCTAGGGAATAAGCTTGTGTCATGGTTCAGCAAGAAGCAAAATTTTGTTTCAACATCAACAGCTGAAGCTGAGTACATTGTTGCTGGTAGTTGCTGTGGACAGATACTGTGGATGAGGAATCAACTATTTGACTATGGACTAACTGTTGACAAAATTCCTATATTCTGTGACAACACAAGTGCCATTGCCATTTCTGAAAATCCAGTTCAGCACTCAAGAACCAAGCTCATTGACATCAAATACCACTTCATAAGGGAACATGTGATGAAAGGTACAGTGGAACTTCATTTTGTTCCAAGTGAAAAGCAGATTGCAGACATATTTACCAAGCCACTTGATGAATCAACATTCACAAGATTAGTAAGTGAGCTAGGTATGCTTAATTATTCATAAATTCATGTCCTCGTTATAATCTGCTTTGAAGCCTGAAATGAATTTGTGGCAAGAACAAAGTTGGCTTTAAGTAAAGTTTATTCTATCAATGGATATTCCCTATCCGTTGAAAGCCAAAATTGTTCTATCAACGGATGTTCATTATCCGTTGAAAGATAAATACATTTCTGGTAATTTTATCCTTCAACGGATAAAAACAGTGTTAATCTTCAACGGATAACTATTTACCTCATCCGTTGAAGTGTCACATCAGTTACTTTAAGTGAGTCACAGCCGTTGATTCATTTACTTAACCGTTGATACATATATACACAGTTGTTTATATTTGTATTAAAGGCAGTTTTCTGAATTTCTACAGTTTTCTTTATTCTCAAACGGTTGTAATTTATTTAAAAGTATTATTTAATCATACTATTTACATTTTAATTCGAGAAAGTATAAAAGCCCATTGAATTCTTATTTTCACTTTACGCTTTCTTGCAATTTTTACTCTCTTTCTCTCCCAAAACTCTCAATCTTTTCTCTGCAACCTCTACTCACAACAATGGCACCAGTAGTCAAAATTATGTCTCAGTCTGGCTTTGTTTATTAAAAGAACAATTTCGTAGCTTTGGTGGAAAAGAATGAAGCCCACTCAGATTATCACAAGATGATGGACTTTATCAAGAACTGCAAACTAAGCTATGCAATACTGGAAGCCCCAACTATCTATTGTGAGGTAATTGAGGAGATTTGGACAATTGCAAAGTTCAATTCCAAATATATGACCATTTCTTTCTCTCTCAAAGGTAAGGATTACTGTATTAACTGTGATGATATACATTCTTGCCTTAAGCTACCTGAGAATAATGCCATGACACCACACACTGATAATGATGTATCTGCTATGTTAGATTCCATAGGCTATTCTTTTGATTCTGCCAGTTTAGGGAGCATTAGAAGGAAGGGCCTTAGGAAAGAATGGAGTTTTCTTGGAGATGCCTTTATCAAGGTTTTCTCTGAGAAAATTAGCAATTTTGATGCCATAACTTCATCTCTTGTTAATATGCTCTATATGCTAGTTTCTGATAGGTACTTTAATTTTAGCAACTATGTCATGCTAGAATTAGGTTCCAGGTTAGGTAACAAAGCTAATAGACCTCATAACATCTACTATGCTAGATTCTTTATATTATTGGCTAACCATGTTGCTGAAGGTTTGGTCATAACTAATGAGAGCAATAAACTCAAATGTTGGGCACAAGAGAAAAGGGTCCTTGTAGACCTTTTGAGAATTAACCTCAACAGCCAGGTGCCATTGGTATATTTACCAATAATGAATGCACCTCAGGTAAGTAAGGTAAATACTTCTGCAACTCCTACCTCTTCCAACCCCATTGTTTCTTTGCCTTCTAGTGTGGCAATGAAATCTGTGTCTTTGTCCCAATAGATTCCTACCAAAGCCACCAAACCTAAAATTCCAAAACACAAGTCAAAGAAAACCACCTCTGTTGTTTCTCTAAAGACAACAGTTCTAACAACTACCATAAACCCTGAAGGGAGTGAACAGGGTGTGAGTGGTGAGGGGAGGGGTGAACATCAAGAAATCCCCCAGGATAAGGTGGGAGAGGTGAGTGGTACCCTAGCCAGCCAAGCCACAGTTTCTCAAAAGACTGTGGTGGTTCAAAAGGAGTCAAACACATCCCTAGTTACATCCTCCCAAAAGGATGCAGCTATTGAAAATAGTCCCTAACCAGGGACACAGAACAAAAGAGGGAGGGACACTGAAGCCACATATTCACCTATCAAAGCCTTTTCAAGAAGAAAGAAGGCTAAAACCCTAGTTTCAACACAGGGGGCACATACTGCACAGATACATCCACCTGTATCTTTGCCTTCTCAAATTCAGCTTGATGTGGCTCCAGCAAATGTGGAGTCACAGCCCCATTCTCTCATAATAGACACACATCAATCACCAAATTCTCCATCACCATCTCTGGATGTGGATATGATATTCACATCAATTCCTGATTCTCCCTCTTTAAAACTCAGGGAGGAGCCCCACTCAAATCCTGGTGATCATCTTCTTTTAGATGATTTGTTGGATCATCAGCCAATTCTTTCAGACTTAGTTGAAGAATCCGTGTCACCTCACTTAAAATCAATTCACACAGATTCAACAATTATGTCACTTTCAATATCTACATCTTTTCCTTCTTCAACGGATATCTCTCATCCGTTGACAAGTGGTTGTTCTTTGACGAATAAGCTTAGCAGCAGTTATCCGTTGATATCATCAGTTTCCACTTCAACGGATACTCCCAATCCGTTGATGGTCTCTACACATATAACTGAATCAATTCCAAGTGTAGAAGACATGGTTACTGTACAATCACTTCTAGGATTGAGGGAAGGGAGTGATAATTTGAGTGAGGGGCTGGGTTGCTCCCAGGCAAAAGGAGAGGTTGAGAGTCAAAATATGCATGCTATTTCTTCCAGCATGGCAAAAGTGAGTGAGGGGAGTGCCACCTTAGTAGGTGAGGGTGAGGGTGTGAGGGTGAGGGAGTGAGGGTGTATGTGAGCCAGGGGGAGCCCCTGATGCAAGAATATAGAGAAAATGAGAGAAAAGAAGGTACAAAAGCTATAAAGGTGGATCCAGCCATTGCTAGTGAGTCAATGATTGTGGATGATGCTGAAAAGGGAAGACAATCTCAGTAACATTACAAAGCTGAAATTGATAACATTTCCTTGGATGCTGACACTTTTACTCATCCTGTTTCAGCCTATCAACTGTTGGCTGCTCAGGGAAATGTGGAGGCAGAGCAGACTTTGAACATAGTGCACACTTCAGAATCTCTTCAAAGAGATAAAGCTGCTGTTAATAGGATACCTTCTCAAGCTGGTGAGCCATCGGAAGAATTTGAAGTAAATTCTAATGATGATGACTCCATTTCTTTGGATGGGAGCATGAACTTAGGGGGAGATGCAGGCCCAAGTTCTGTTCCAGACTTACCTGAATGGGCATGGACAAAGAAATCTACACTAGGACAGTTTGGTGTAGCTTTGGTCAAACAGGTTATGGCTATTCAAAAGGCCCTTCAGGACATTTAAGATGCTGGTACCAAGGCTATTCTTCAAGCTCATCTAGACTCTCTGCATCTCTTGCAGTTGCAGCACATCAGACAGAATTTGAGTGTGGATGAACTCAAAAAGGATATTGCTGATCTGAAATCCTACAATTCTGAGAAGTTGGATTCAGTCATGCCTTATGGTACAATGCAAGATTTGTTGCTGAGATTGAGGAGAGAATCTGATGCTGACAAGAGGCTAGCCAAGTTGGAAAATAGAGTTCAAGTCATTGAAGACTATGTGGTCACCATTCCACAATATCAACAATCTCAGACAAGTCTACTATTGCAGCTGGCAAAAGCACAAGGCTTAACCCCTATCCTTGATGATAACAAAAAGGGGGAGAATAAAGAGGAAGGGGAAGGAGAGCCATCAACAAAAGTTCAAATATCTAAAGTGCTAGTTCCTGCCATCACCACTTCTCCAACACTTCAAATCAAAAGAAAGCTTGATGGAATTGATCTAATCCAGATAGCAGCAGCTGAGATGAAAGTCAAAGAGCAAAGGAGGAGAATTGATGAAAGGATGCAACAAATTTTTGGTTCTACAACTTCAAAATCACAATCTGTGAAGCATAGCACAAAGGTGGAGCCAATCATTATGGAGCTCAAGCCAGTAAGGAGGAATAAGGTTGGAGAGACTTCTTCCAAGAATCTGAAACTTATGGTTCTCAAGCCCAACAACAGATCCAATAAGGACTCTACAAAGAACCCTCTAAGCCTTGCTCAGTTGAAAGGAGTGGATTTTCCTCTTTATAACACCCCCAGATCTGGGGTCAGGGATCCGGGTCGTTACGGTCTTTCTTTCCACAATATCACTTCACTTAATTAATAAATAACCTTATGCTGTGACCCCACACCAACACACACCACAACCCGTTATAGTCTCAGAGATGAAATTGAAATAAGTACAAGTACTTGAATCCACAATTAAAAGTTATTACAACCCAAAATGATTACTTGATAAATTTACAGTTAATTGCCATTATCTGCCACAAGTTATAATTATACATAATTGATTCTCAAAAGTAGAATGCCTGATCTATCAATAGATCTACCTCTACAGCTATAACAGCTACAACATCAACGGGAAGATGCGGGACGCTTCCCACACGCTTGCGCTGGGTCTGTTGGAGTCTGGCCATCTTTCCTAACTGTTGTTGTGTGATGAAGAAATAAAGCAAGAGTGAGCCTTACAGCTCGCAAGATAATATATAGTGATAACAATAATACAAGTATCTAAATGGATACTTACTAGAATCTTTTATCATGTGTAAGGTAATTACTTACTGGGTATAAGTTTTAAAAGAAGATGAAGTTACCAATTACTTCGCTACACTTATACCATTTTAGAATCTACTAGAACTACTACTGTTCCAAGTATAATAAGATTCAAGAGGTCATCCCATAGATGAGACCACAAATAAAACTTGAAAATATTTGATCTTTGAAATATTTTGAAAAGAAATGAAGTTACGAGATACTTCATTCAATGGATACACCAATAAAACTGTTTGACCCTGTCAATGCTTCGGCAACCACCCATTCGTAGCCTTTCGATCGAAATGCTACGGGTAGTGTTGCAGAATTATCCAAATGGATGATGAACTCATTACGGGAGTTTGCCGTGCCAGGAAGACCACTTACGATGATCAGTCGTAGTAGTACAACCCCACCATTTTCTACATGTAGAGGAGAACCTGTCGGATTTACTTGTCAACCGAACACTGAACTCCTAAAGAATGGACCGCCTTAGCGGAACTTCCAGGCCATTTGGGCCAATATAATAAGGCTGGGCCGGCGCTACTCGACCACTTACGGCACTCCTAGTTCAGATGAAATCCATGACTCTGAAACGTAAAGCTCGTCCCCACTTTCCCCAAGTAGAAACTTGTTGATACGGCTCCACCACGAAGTCGTATCTAGTTGGAAAGGAAAACTCACCAATATTTCCCAGGCGATGCCTGTTAATGGATTAACTTGTTCCAAGAATTTTACTTCCCGAGTGTTGGGTAAGTAATCAAAAACTCTTTTATCAAGACAACTACCTTGTTGCGAATATAAAATACACCATAGAGTCGGATCCCTCCGGTTTTGAGCGAGTATTTAAATCCCCTTTTTAAAAGGAAGATCTTAAATATAAAAATGAGTTTTGGGATCCGCTCTAACTTTTGAAATTCATTTTAAAGACTTGAAAACACTTTAAAGAGTGTTTGGAATAATACTGATTTAATAAAGTAAATCAGTCTCAATATAAAGAAATATCTGAATATTATTATTTAAATAATATTCCCATAAAGAGTAATTGAGGTAGAAGTTGGAAAACTTATACTTGAAATGAGTAGTAAATAATCAAAGATATACTTATACGAAAGTAATATCTTTATTTGAATATCAAAAGTAAGTTTGATTATTGAACATTATTCTTTAATAAATAAAGAATATTAATAAATAATAAGCGGAGTCATAATACCTCGAATGAATATTATAAATAATATTCATTAAATAAAATAAAGGAGTCATACATCCTCAAATGAATATCCAAGTAATATTCAATAAATAATATAAATGAGTCATAAGTCCTCGAATGAATATTCAAGATAATATTCATTAATAAAATAAAGTTATCGAATAAACCTTATTCGATTAATAGCTTTGAAAACTATAACCATATATATAAAAATATATATATATATATATATAAAATCTACTCGGGATCCTCGACTCCCGGTTTTAGAAAATGTTTTCACCTTTGGGTCCCTATACTAAGGGTATATGCAAATTACCGCTATTCTCTAGCATAGGTATTATCAACTGAACCAACAGATATATATGGCAAGAATACGAAACAGGCATGCATATGTACCATATCACATGCTATAATATATCGCAAGAATTTGCTAATATAACCATCATGCATCTATTACAAGATAATGCATATACAAATGTATACATCACAACAACAGTATAACGGGTAGAAAACTTGCCTGAGCGACTGGGGGTGATAAAAGGCTCGGGACGAGTCTGGTAACCTATAAACAACAAGTAAGTTGGAATTAAACCAAAGTCACTTGTAAATCTATACTTTAACTAACTTAGACTCTAACGCTTGTTTTGCGCTTACTGATTCTCTTAAGTCACTCGAGTACCCTCGGCTCCACCATTTTTAATAATTTAACCATTAGGAGTTTTAAGGTGATTCCTTCGCGAGTGTCTTACCAACTTCCTAACACTCTTACCATAATTGTTTCATACACTAATTAACCCATTTTGGTCTTTAACCTATGTTTCAAAGTAAGGCGAGGGGAAAAGTTTTGTTCGCGAAACACCGTTACTTAAAACGGTCGTTTCTCCTAAACCGTACATCGGAATCAAACGAACGACATATCAAAACGAAGCTCGTAACATGAACTATCTAAACATGGCAATGGTCATAATCTAGCAGGGAGTTCTCGGGTCCAAATGTTATGAACAAAAGCAGTCTAAAGTAAATCGGACATTACGACGGCTATGTTTACGCGATTTCCCAAATTTAAACCAATTCAAAACAACCACAATTCAACCCCAATTAACAATCCAATCAAAACTCCATCCATATTAATTTACAACAGCCCCAAATCAACTCATTATAATCAATTTAATTAATCCTAAAACTTCAATTTAAACTATACTACATTCTTTAATCAAATCATAAGATTTCAACATTCCAATCTCCACCATTCCAACCCAAACTCTTAAACAAACAAGTTTCAAGCTACTCTTTACTCTAACAACCAAAATAAATCTAATATACAAATTAAAGCTAGGGTTTGGAGATGACATACCTTCCTTGAAGTGGTGTGAGTAGCTAGGAAGCCTTAGGAAGCCTTGAGGAGTCTTAGGAAAGCTTGGATCTTAAAGGAAAAGCAAGAAAAATCAAGTTAAAAACCTTGAAATCACTATTCATTGTCTTCTTCATTGATTTATTGGAGAAGATAGAGAATGAATGGGATGCTTAAACTCATAATATAGCCATATCTATGCATAAGGAACACTAGGGAATTATCTTACCAATTTAGGAGGCCTGGATCTTGGATTTTGAAAATTCTTTCCTTTGAAATTGTAAAAAGCCGAGAGCAAACTTTTGTTGAAGATAAATAGATTTCTTTTGTTTTGATGAAATGATTTGTTTGGCTTGGTGGATGTAATTTTGTTTTTGTTTTGGTTAATTACCTTTTTAGCCTTAACTTTGTGTGGTTCTACTTCAACCACATCTCCTTCCTTCCCATGTCATGCATATGTCATGCTATAATGTCATCTTCCCCTCCTTGTCCTCTTCTCATTGGTTGGGTGACATCATCCTCTCTAATCCCTTTGATTAGCTTCCTAATTGTTTGCCTAATGACCGCTGATCTGTTATACGGTTCGCTTAACTTTCGTTTTCGTTTATCGTTTGAGGGATCATACCCGGGATCTTATTACTTAGGTTCCCTTAACCTTTCTCAATATATTATATTCCTTTTATGATCCTCTCTTATAATCCTTTAATTTAAATCCTTTTTATCCTGTTACCTTATACTCAATTTTTTCCGTATCTAATGGATTTTCGGGAAAAATCAAAGTGTTCGGTATTGGATTCTGACGATCTTTACATACACTTATATACCATATAGAGTACTAATAAAATCTCAGAATATCCATAACAGAACCCCTACATAGTGTGGCATGAAAAGTTTTCTCATTCAGCTAAAACACTATTCATAAGGGTTACAAAAAGTTCAAAATTTTGGGGGTTATTACAGTCTCCCCTCCTTAAAAGGATTCCATCCCAGAATCAAATAGAAAATAAATGGGGGTACTTTTCTAGCATTGCGCTCTCTAGTTCCCAAGTTGATTCTTCTACATTATGATTCTGCCATAGTACTCTGACTAGCTTGATCACTTTGTTCCGAAGCACCTGCTCCTTCTTATCTATAATCCTTACTGGCTTCTCCACGTAAGTCAGATCTGGTTGTATATCCACCTGCTCGTACTCCACTATATGTCTGGCATCCCGATGATACTTCCTTAGCATTGACACATGGAACACATTATGAACTTGTTGCAAGTTAGGGGGTAAGGCTAGCTCGTAAGCTAACTTTCCAATCCGTCTTAATATCTCAAAAGGTCCAATGTACCTTGGGCTTAGTTTTCCTTTCTTTCCGAACCTCATTAATCCCTTCCAAGGGGATACCTTTAGCAGTACTAAGTCCCCGACTTCATATTCCTTGTCCTTTCGGGCTAGGTCTGCATATTTCTTCTGTCTATCTTGGGCTGCTACAAGCCGTCCTCTGATAAGATCCACTATGTCTTTGGTTCTTTGGACCACTTCGGGTCCGAGCATCTTCCGCTCTCCTACTTCATCCCAGTATAAGGGAGATCGACACCTTCTTCCGTACATGGCCTCATAAGGCGGCATTCCGATGCTAGCATGAAAGCTATTGTTATAAGAAAACTCGATCAACGGCAAGTGATCATCCTAACTTCCTTTAAGGTCTATTGCACAGACTCTCAACATATCCTGTTACGACCGGCATTTTATGTAATATTATTTGTGAATTTGGTATAATATTAAGTCAAATGAAAATATATTCAATGATTGTACGTTTGTGTGAGTGAAAATTTCTGCATTATAAATTTGCTTTGGGTAGTATATGATTTTTTAAAGCAAGAGTTTATTTAATTTCTTTATTTTTGATTTATAAGGAATATTCTAAGCTTTGGAAAAATCTTCTTTTAAAAGGCATTTTGATCACAAATTTTGAAAATGATTTTATAAAGTCTCTAAAAATACAAGTTATTTTATGGTATAAATTTTATAATTTTTGAACTTGTATTTTATTTTATAAAAATAAATCTTTACAAATTTTATTTGTTATAATTATCAAATTACATGAATAACCTTGCATGCAAACTCTCTTTCTATTCTCTCAAAGGGCAAATAAGACTTTTCCAACCCCACTAACTCATTTGATTATTACCAAATTTCTACCTTAGCCTTGCATGCAAAATGGCCTAACTTTAGCCAAGGGACATTTTTGTAAGTTCTCACTTCCACTCATTACTTGTCAACCAAATAGCATAAAACAAACAAATCAAAGTGGAGAGAAGTCATTCATCATTTCACACTCCAACACACCACAAAAATTTCTCTCTTCCCCTCCCTCCCTTTTGCTCTCGGCCGAACCCCATTTCCCCCACTCCCTTCCATTTTTCATTCCATTTCTCATCTTCCCTAGTGTAATTCTTTCACCTACATTTATTTTATATACTTCCCAAGAGTTTTGTGATTTGTAAGATGAAGTTTCATGGTTGCATATGTAGTTTTGTGTGATCTCCAAAGAGAAACTCTTGATTCTTGTGAATTCAAGAGCTCTCTATGAGATATATTATGTATATGTGCTAACTAAGTGTTTTATGGAGATATCATGCTTTAAAATCCTTTGCATGCTACTGAAATCTCATTATAAATTTATGTTTAGCCATGCATGCTAGTTTTAAGACATTAAAATGATGATCAACCATGTTTTGCATGCTATTCTTTTCGAAATCATGTTGTTATCTATAAAATTCGAAATAGATGTGCTTAAATAGATTGTTTCCATGATGAATTTCTTATTAATACTTAAAAGGAGTTATATTTCATAATTATTAAGGATAAGTATTAGGTGCAAGTCGATTTTACAAGCATTTACAACTTTATGCCTAGCCGAAATCTTGTTATGTGCTTTCCATGAGTTGCATGTTATATATTTAGTTGCATGTTGTTGTTTTTAGGCATGGATGATCTCACCCAATGTTATTTTGAGAATAAAGGAGTTAGTTCAGTAGATTACCATGTATAAGTCTTGGTTTAAGTATTGAGTTTTTGTTAGTTGAGTTGTCAAGTCAAAACCTTGGAAAAATGAGAGTTATAGTTTCTGCAGAAAAAAATCAGTTTAACACCCTGAGGTTTAGAGTGAGTTTTGACCATGTCATTGATGTGCACTTTGAGGCCCAAGCTACCAGAAGTTAGTATGGGGAGTATATAATAGGTTTTAGGAGTTGGTTGGAGGTTTGCATGTCATTTGGTTAGGTGCACAAGTAGAATAACAAAATCTGTCCAGCAGGGGACAGTTTTGTTACAACTTAGAAATAGGGAGATTTGGCCATGTCATGGGTAGGCCCTCATTAGGCCCAATTGGGCCTTAGTTAGAGGGTATGTCAGAGAAGTTTGTCCAACCATAGTTCATAGGATATGAGCTAGAACCATGTGTCACAAGTTAATTCAAGTCAGGGCATTTTCTGCCCAGAAAAACAGGGGAACCTTGGACTTTTAGCTTAGGCCCAAGAAGGCCCAAGCCAGGCCTTTGAGCCACATCAAGCTTGTGAGATGCCCTTAGGTCAGGAGAGTCTTGTGTAAAAATTTTGAAGAAAAACTTGTAGTTTAAGAGTGTCTAATGCACTCAAGAAACCTTAGTTACCATTCTGAAATTTGCACCAGTGAGCACTTTCACTTATCACATAGTTTTAGGACACTTAGAAGTGAGTATTAGGTCAACCACCATAGTTGTAAGATAGTATAAGGTCAGTAGAGAAAAAGGCACAAGTGAGGGTCAATAGGTTTTGGATAATTTAGAAAAGGAACATTGAGTTAGGAAGCCCAAATTTGAAGACTTTGTTTAGTTAGCGACCAAGTGACTTAAGTGGTGAGTCGAGATCATCCAAGCCTAGTGTGGCATTATGGTGTATATGATGTTATTTGGTATTAATATACGATATGTGATTATGTGGCTATGTGTGTACATTTGAAAATATAATGGTGGATATGAATTAAGTGCGTATAGGCCTAAGTGCCATCCATGTTTAATTTCGGGTTGTAAATAGGTTAAGATGGTAAGAATATATTATAATGAGGATTATTATTATTTATGTAGGATCTCGAGACGAGGGAAAACTTGCCATAAAAGTCGAGTGAAGCTCCAGTTGTTGCTCCTACCAGTCAGACCAGACCAGTCTATCTCAAGGCAAGTGATTCAACTTGACCTTCGTATTTACTGTAAACAGTTCATATATATATCGATGCAATTATCCTGAGTCATTTTGATATATTTAAATCAAGCGTATCTTTTGTTTATCTTTGAGTTACATAGAGATGCCATGAACCCTCGAGTACGTATTGCAAGTAGTTCAAAAGTCTTTCATGATAGTTTAATGCCATGATAAAATAGAGATTTGTTATAATACCTTATTGATCCTTTTGATTATCATGCTATTGATCCCTGAGAAATCTTGATATTGCACCCTGATGCTTTGATTCAACTCTTGAAATAACCTCGATAGAAACTTTATCTTGATACCTAAAAGCCAATCATTTCTTAAATTCATTCATGATTGTTTGATAACCCTATCCTTACCCTAAAAGCTTGATACCCTGTTATATCTTGAGCTGATGATCACTTTCTTTATATTTTAACACCTCTATCCTATTGGAACCAGTGATGCTTATCTTCTTGATGTTCTAATACCTATACCTTGTCTACAACCATTGCTTTAAGCCTAGTTTGGCATTACTCTTTTATATTATCCAATAGCCTTGCTCAATTTCCTTGTCAAAGTTCTTGTTTATGGAAACCTCTCAATTACCCTAATATAGTAAAGTCTAGTGGATCATGGCCCTAAGATTTAGTGTCATATTTCCAGTGTTTCAAGTTGATCTATAATCCCTTGATAAAAATGATTACAGTCGAAAGAGATTTTGTCATAAATCGGCATCAGTTTTTAAAATGATTAAAATGTGGATTTTTCAGTCCCAAAGGGGGATAAATGTTTTCTTTGAATGGTGGATCTGGACTGAGACGCGAGTCCTTTCCACACTTATATTAGGCTTAAAAGTTGCCTAGGGATTCCCAATAATGTTTTAGAACCCAGCGAGGTTCGGGATTACTTCGCGGCTGATCACCGACTGTAATCCGTAGCGTCATAAAATGATTTTGATTAAGAATGATTTTTAAAATTTGTTTTGATGCAAGCAAAATGATGCCAACTCACATAAGTTTTATCTCTCGTTATCATTGATTATGTCTTTCCATTGTCATTCCTAAAGGTATATCTCGATTTATGTTTTGCGTTGTACTATTAGCACTTGTTGAGCTTTTGGCTCACTTCTTGCTTTACCCTTATATTACAGCTAGCAGCTATGGTTAGATTCAAGCAGACTGCCCGTAAGACCTGTGATGCTGATGCTTATGTTCGAGCTCAGGTAGAATAAGTAATAATAGTTGTGTGAGGACTCGGTATTTGTAATCAGATGTAATAGTTGGTAGTGTTGGGCTGTTCCAAACCCTAAACTATAAGATCTTGGATTTTGGTTGTGTATTCTTCATTAAAAAGATGTAATAGCTATATTTATTTCGCTATTTAAGTTGGGGGTGTGACAGGTTTTGGTATCAGAGCTACGGTTTAGAGTCCCTGGACAGCCCAAATAGGTTATAGGATTTGTGTGTAGGTTATAGATATTATGCGAGAGAGTAGGTTAAGTAAATTATTATTAATACTCCTCTTATTGGTTGTCAGCAAAAGGCGCATTCCTCGTCATCCTCTGGGTCGGACGACACTATTGCTTTCTCCGTGTATGCTGAGTTGAGGCGCGAGTTCGACATGCTTCAGGGCAAGTACGACCGACTGATAGACCGACTGAAGAACGTGTATCCGGACAGCCGAAACTACGAAGGGAAGCCCAAGGAGCAGATGATTGCGAGACTTGAGACCTTGGTTCAGTACGTCAACACTAAGCTTGAGGAGATGCCAGCACACCGGGACCGTACCAGCCAGTATGTCATTCAGATGGTGGCGGATGAGCTCCAGAGCATTGTGAAGACGCTTCGAGAGGAAAAGACTACCAAGCCCCGTTCAGATGGAGTGGAGCCTTAGTTCTTTCCATTTACCTTTCATGTTGTTGTACTATCAGACTCTATGGAATCCCCAGTTGTTTCCGTCTTTCCTTTAAATAAGCCTGTTATTCCTAGAATCAGACTATGTCCCAATCCTATATACTGTGACCTTTAAAAATTTCAATAATTATGTGCTATTGTTCCATTTGCTCTCAACTGTTATTTTATGTTTTTATCATCATATCTGCTTAATTTGGAAACTTGACCCCATATGTAAATGAGAATGCCATGCGATACCCTCGAATCATTTTATCATTCATATTTGTTATGACACAACTCTTATTTCAGGATCATGCCTCCCAAAAAGAAGAACCCAACAACCACCTTCACCACAGACCCAAATATTCTTCGACTACTGGAAACCTTGCAACAGCAAACCAATGCTATAGCTCAACAACAACTAACCCTTCAACAATGAATTGAAAACCAAGATAACCGTGAGCCACACCAACCACCTGAACCACCAGTACCACCTAGACAAATTGTCACTTTCAAAGCTTTTCAGAATGTGAATCCACCTGTATTTCATGATACCACTGATCCAGTGATAGCAAACACCTGGATCAAGGAGATGGAAAGGGCTTTTGAGTTGGTACAGTTAGGAGACGATCAGAAGATGCCGTATGCCACTTACTTCTTGAAGGGAGAAGTCATCTATTGGTGGGAATCAGTAAAAGCTATGGAAGTCACTCAGCAGGTTTCTTGGGAGAGATTTAAAAAGTTATTTCTGGACAAGTATTACCCTAAGTACATGCAGAATCAGATGGAGCTAAAATTTCTTGAGTTGAAGCAAGGGAACATGACTGTATTGGAGTATGAGAAGAAGTTCACTGAGTTGTCAAGGTTTGTGACAAAGTATACCAGCACTGAGGAGGAAAAAGCAAAGAAATTTCAGCAAGGATTGGAGCCTTGGATCAAAGATAGGGTGGCTATGTTTGAGCTTGAAACTTATGCGGGAGTAGTACAGAAAGCTGCTCTGATTGAGAATAATGGGATGCAGTCAAGGAAAGAGAGGGATAACAAGAAGAGGAAGGTTCCATTTTATGGAGAAAAGTCTGAAGCTGGAAGTTCGCAAGATCGGAATGTAAAGAGGATTGGTTTTCAGAAGGGCGGAAATTTTCAAAGGAAGGGAAATTTGGGCAAAAGGCAAGAATCAAAAGGGAACAATCAGGCAAGCCAAGGGCAAGTTGGAGAAAACAGGTTCCAGAGGCCAGAATGCAAGCACTGTGGAAGAAGGCACCCTGGAGTATGCAATAAGCTGAGTATGACCTGTTATAGGTGCAATCAGAAGGGACATTTGGCAAACGAGTGCAAGATGCCGAAGCCAGGAGTTACGTGTTACAAGTGTGGGAAGACTGGACACATGGCTAGGGAGTGTAAGGCAACAGGACCAGTCAGAGCTCTGATGAACGTGGCAAGTACCAGTGCAAGCGTGCCAGCTGAGGTATTGGCGTTACCTCCACCACCCGCACCAACCCCGCAAGCAACAACAAGGACATTTGATCTAAAGATGAAAGATGCTGTTCAGAATTCTGAGGTGATAGCAGGTACACTTTTACTCAATAATGTCAAAGCTAAAGTATTGATTGATTCGGGAGCAACAAGATCTTTCATATCAGAATCTTTTGTTGATAAGCTCCAATGTGATAAAACAGTTATGAGTGAGGTAGTAAATGTGGTAATTGCGAACCAAGAGAAGATTCCTGTGAATCAATTTTGTCCAAAATGTGAGATTGATATTTCGGGATATAAGTTCTCAGCCGACTTGATACTCTTCAAGCTGGGAGAGTTTGATATAATTTTAGGAATGGATTGGTTAGGAGAGAATAGCGCTCAGATAAATTGTAAGACCAAGAGAGTGTATTTAAAGACGAAGAGTGGAGAGAAGGTAGTATTTAAGGGGCAGAGGCAAGGGCAACTATTTCTTACAATTATTCAGGCTAAGAAGTTACTTAGAAAAGGTTGTGAGTCATTCCTAGCATATGTAGTGGATTCAGAGAGAGGCAGCCCCAGCATGGAAGATATTCCTGTAGTTAATGAGTTCCCCGATGTGTTTCCCGACGAACTACCAAGCTTACCACCAGATCGACAAATTGAGTTCGAGATCAACCTTGCTCCAGGCACGGAACCAGTTTCAAAGGCTCCGTATAGGATGGCACCAGCAGAAATGAAAGAGTTGGCGAGCCAGCTACAAGAATTATTGGATAAGGGAGTGATACGACCAAGTACGTCGCCATGGGGAGCACCTGTTCTCTTTGTGAAGAAGAAAGATGGGAGTATGCGTCTATGCATAGATTACCGGGAGTTGAATAAAGTAACGATCAAGAACCGCTACCCGCTACCAAGGAAAGATGACCTTTTTGATCAGTTAAAGGGAGCAAAATGCTTTTCGAAGATTGATTTAAGATCGGGATACCATCAATTAAAGATCAAGGAAGAAGATATTCCCAAGACCGCATTTAGGACCAGATATGGGCATTATGAATTCCTAGTAATGCCGTTTGGATTGACCAACGCTCCGGCCGCATTTATGGATCTGATGAATCGAGTATTTAAGAAGTATTTGGATAAATTTGTCGTGGTATTTATTGATGACATCCTTTTTTATTCTAAGTCGGAAGAAGAACATATGCAGCACCTCTGGATAGCATTAGAGATACTCCGACAAGAGAAGTTGTATGCCAAGTTTACCAAATGTGAGTTTTGGTTAAAGGAAGTTCAATTTTTGGGGCATGTTATTGGAAATGAGGGAGTTAAAGTGGATCCGGCGAAGATTGAGGCAGTTATGAGTTGGGAGAGGCCAAAGACTCCTACGGAAGTGCGAAGTTTTCTAGGATTGGCCGGATACTATAGAAGATTCGTCAAGGATTTCTCGAAGATCGCCACGCCATTGACCAAGTTAACCAGAAAGAATCAAAAGTTTGAATGGAGTGCAGAATGTGAAAATAGCTTTCAAGAGTTAAAACAGAAGTTGGTAACAGCTCCGGTGTTGGTACTTCCAGATGATCAAGGGAATTTTGTAATATTCAGCGACGCTTCACATAAGGGTTTGGGTTGTGTGTTGATGCAACACAGTAAGGTAATAGCATATGCGTCAAGACAGTTGAAGCCGCACGAGTTAAAGTATCCGACGCATGACTTGGAACTAGCCGCCATAGTGTTCGCACTCAAGATTTGGAGACACTATATCTATGGAGAGAAGTGTGAAATCTACACGGATCACAAGAGTTTAAAGTACATTTTTACTCAGAAAGAGCTCAATATGAGGCAGAGGAGATGGCTGGAATTGATCAAGGACTATGACTGTTCGATAAATTACCATCCTGGAAAGGCGAACGTAGTGGCCGATGCGCTGAGTCGGAAGGAGAGATTGAATATGATGATAACATCAAAAGAGTTATCTGAAGAAATCGGAAAATTTGAATTGGAACTTTGTGCTTATGGGAAAGTCAAAGAAGTTTGTCGTGCAATGACCTTTCAGCCAACACTAATGGAAAAGATAAAGAAGTGTCAAGAGGAAGTAATGGAAAAAGAGAAAAATCAGTTATCTGGAGAAGAGATTAATACTAAAAGGGATGAGCAAGGAATACTAAGGTTTTCATCCAGAATATGGATTCCTCATGTACCTGAATTAAAGAATAAGATCCTCCATGAAGCCCACCATTCGAAATTTTCATTCCACCCGGGAAGCACCAAGATGTATCAAGACTTAAAGAAGAACTTTTGGTGGCCAAATATGAAGCGAGACGTGGCAGAATGGGTTGCGAAGTGCTATACTTGTCAGAAAGAAAAGGCAGAACATCAACGACCAAGCGGATTAATTCAGCCCCTGAAGATTCCAGAATGGAAATGGGAAAATATCGCTATGGACTTTATAGTAGGACTACCGCGAACAAAATCCGGACATGACGCAATATGGGTTATAATTGATCGTCTTACGAAGTCGGCGCATTTCCTTCCAATAAATGAGAAGTCGTCACTGGACAAGTTGGTTCATCTGTATGTGCACGAAATTGTATTAAGGCATGGAGTACCCGTATCAATAGTTTCAGACAGAGATCCCCGATTTAACTCGAGATTCTGGAAGCAATTCCAGGAATGTCTTGGCACGAAGTTGAATATGAGCACGGCGTATCACCCGCAGACTGATGGTCAGAGCGAAAGGACGATTCAAACAATCGAAGACATGTTGCACAGTTGTGCAATCGATTTTGCAGGAAGTTGGGACGACCACCTGCCATTGATTGAATTCTCATATAACAACAGCTATCATTCCAGTATCGGCATGCCACCATATGAAGCTTTGTACGGGCGAAAATGTAGATCACCAACAAGTTGGGATGAAGTAGGAGAAGGAAGAATTCTCGGCTCAGAATTGGTACAACAGTTGCATGACTCAGTCAAGTTAATTCAGAAAAGGTTGCTTGCTGCTCAAGATAGACAGAGGAAGTATGCGGATCCAGCGCGTAAGGATGTTCAATTCCAAATTGGCGAAGCTGTGTTGCTAAAGGTGTCACCTAGGAAACGGTTGATGAGATTTGGCAAGAAAGGAAAGTTAACACCTAGATACATAGGTCCTTTTGAGATTTTGAGTCAAGTAGGAAAGGTGGCCTACGAGTTGGCCTTACCACCTCAGTATCGGCATGTGCATAACGTGTTCCATGTGTCGTTACTTAAGAAATATAATCCTGACACTAGCCATGTGATAGAATATGAACCCGTAGAAATTCAGGCAGACCTGTCATTTGTGGAACAACCGGTTAAAATACTCGACTGGCAAGTAAAGAGTCTTAGAAATAAGTCAGTAAAGTTAATAAAAGTACTTTGAAAGAACCCTAAGGTCGAAGAGTCGACTTGGGAGTTAGAGTCTGATATGCGTTCCCGGTATCCTCATCTGTTCTCTTAGATTCTGGGGACAGAATCCCTTAAGGGGGAGAGGATGTTACGACCGGCATTTTATGTAATATTATTTGTGAATTTGGTATAATATTAAGTCAAATGAAAATATATTCAATGATTGTACGTTTGTGTGAGTGAAAATTTCTGCATTATAAATTTGCTTTGGGTAGTATATGATTTTTCAAAGCAAGAGTTTATTTAATTTCTTTATTTTTGATTTATAAGGAATATTCTAAGCTTTGGAAAAATCTTCTTTTAAAAGGCATTTTGATCACAAATTTTGAAAATGATTTTATAAAGTCTCTAAAAATACAAGTTATTTTATGGTATAAATTTTATAATTTTTGAACTTGTATTTTATTTTATAAAAATAAATCTTTACAAATTTTATTTGTTATAATTATCAAATTACATGAATAACCTTGCATGTAAACTCTCTTTCTATTCTCTCAAAGGGCAAATAAGACTTTTCCAACCCCACTAACTCATTTGATTATTACCAAATTACTACCTTAGCCTTGCATGCAAAATGGCCTAACTTTAGCCAAGGGACATTTTTGTAAGTTCTCACTTCCACTCATTACTTGTCAACCAATAGCATAAAACAAACAAATCAAAGTGGAGAGAAGTCATTCATCATTTCACACTCCAACACACCACAAAAATTTCTCTCTTCCCCTCCCTCCCTTTTGCTCTCGGCCGAACCCCATTTCCCCCACTCCCTTCCATTTTTCATTCCATTTCTCATCTTCCCTAGTGTAATTCTTTCACCTACATTTATTTTATATACTTCCCAAGAGTTTTGTGATTTGGAAGATGAAGTTTCATGTTGCATGTGTAGTTTTGTGTGATCTCCAAAGAGAAACTCTTGATTCTTGTGAATTCAAGAGCTCTCTATGAGATATATTATGTATATGTGCTAACTAAGTGTTTTATGGAGATATCATGCTTTAAAATCCTTTGCATGCTACTGAAATCTCATTATAAATTTATGTTTAGCCATGCATGCTAGTTTTAAGACATTAAAATGATGATCAACCATGTTTTGTATGCTATTCTTTTCGAAATCATGTTGTTATCTATAAAATTCAAAATAGATGTGCTTAAATAGATTGTTTCCATGATGAATTTCTTATTAATACTTAAAAGGAGTTATATTTCATAATTATTAAGGATAAGTATTAGGTGCAAGTCGATTTTACAAGCATTTACAACTTTATGCCTAGCCGAAATCTTGTTATGTGCTTTCCATGAGTTGCATGTTATATATTTAGTTGCATGTTGTTGTTTTTAGGCATGGATGATCTCACCCAATGTTATTTTGAGAATAAAGGAGTTAGTTCAGTAGATTACCATGTATAAGTCTTGGTTTAAGTATTGAGTTTTTGTTAGTTGAGTTGTCAAGTCAAAACCTTGGAAAAATGAGAGTTATAGTTTCTGCAGAAAAAAATCAGTTTAATACCCTGAGGCTTAGAGTGAGTTTGACCATGTCATTGATGTGCACTTTGAGGCCCAAGCTACCAGAAGTTAGTATGGAGAGTATATAATAGGTTTTAGGAGTTGGTTGGAGGTTTGCATGTCATTTGGTTAGGTGCACAAGTAGAATAACAAAATCTGTCCAGCAGGGGACAGTTTTGTTGCAACTTAGAAATAGGGAGATTTGGCCATGTCATGGGTAGGCCCTCATTAGGCCCAATTGGGCCTTAGTTAGAGGGTATGTCAGAGAAGTTTTTCCAACCATATTTCATAGGATATGAGCTAGAACCATGTGTCACAAGTTAATTTAAGTCAGGGCATTTTCTGCCCAGAAAAATAGGGGAACCTTGGACTTTTAGCTTAGGCCCAAGAAGGCCCAAGCCAGGCCTTTGAGCCACATCAAGCTTGTGAGATGCCCTTAGGTCAGGAGAGTCTTGTGTAAAAATTTTGAAGAAAAACTTGTAGTTTAAGAGTGTCTAATGCACTCAAGAAACCTTAGTTACCATTCTGAAATTTGCACCAGTGAGCACTTTCACTTATCACATAGTTTTAGGACACTTAGAAGTGAGTATTAGGTCAACCACCATAGTTGTAAGATAGTATAAGGTCAGTAGAGAAAAAGGCACAAGTGAGGGTCAATAGGTTTTGGATAATTTAGGAAAGGCACATTGAGTTAGGAAGCCCAAATTTGAAGACTTTATTTAGTTAGCGACCAAGTGACTTAAGTGGTGAGTCGAGATCATCCAAGCCTAGTGTGGCATTATGGTGTATATGATGTTATTTGGTATTAATATACGATATGTGATTATGTGGCTACGTGTGTACATTTGAAAATATAATGGTGGATATGAATTAAGTGCGTATAGGCCTAAGTGACATCCATGTTTAATTTCGGGTTGTAAATAGGTTAAGATGGTAAGAATATATTATAATGAGGATTATTATTATTTATGTAGGATCTCGAGACGAGGGAAAACTTGCCATAAAAGTCGAGTGAAGCTCCAGTTGTTGCTCCTACCAGTCAGACCAGACCAGTCTATCTCAAGGCAAGTGATTCAACTTGACCTTCGTATTTACTGTAAACAGTTCATATATATAACGATGCAATTATCCTGAGTCATTTTGATATATTTAAATCAAGCGTATCTTTTGTTTATCTTTGAGTTATATAGAGATGCCATGAACCCTCGAGTACGTATTGCAAGTAGTTCAAAAGTCTTTCATGATAGTTTAATGCCATGATAAAATAGAGATTTGTTATAATACCTTATTGATCCTTTTGGTTATCATGCTATTGATCCCTGAGAAATCTTGATATTGCATGTAACACCCCCAAATCCGGGGTCGGGGATCCGGGTTGTCACGAGTTCCATTTCCCTTAATAACACCCAATCTTAATAATTAATCAACTACTCTGTACTGTGACCCCATAATAAACACACACACCACACGTTATAGTCTCAGAGATGAACATCCAAAAATAATCACAAGTTATTTTATTCCACAATTATCTGCCAATACACCTTAAAAGGTTTTCTGAATAAATTTACATTTTCTTTGCCATTATTACAATTCATAAGTATACATAAATCTGGTACATCAAAAGTTGAAGCCTAGTATATTGGTAGTTCCCACCTTAGCTACAGCGACTTCAATTCCTATAGGAAGCTGCAGAACGTTTCCTATCCGCTCGCGAATTGGGAGCTTGGTCCTGTTCATCTTGTCTATCTGATGTTGTGTGATGAAAGAAGAAAGCAAGGGTGAGCAGCAAGCCCACCAAAATAATATGTATAATAATTTACAATATATGAGCCTTCTCATAGTACTCATAAAAGTCTTGGTCAAAAGAAATGAACCAAGTTTGATATCTTAATGCGATGAAGTCGCAAAATATTCAGTATATATACATATATACTTTTCAAAATCTTGGAAGTCCTCTTCCATGCATAATATACACAGAGTTCCAGTGTATAACTGTATAAAAATATCGTTGCAAGGTGATCTCATATATCTAACCTTGTCTCAACGTTTTTCTGAAAATCTTTGTCATGCATAAGATAATCATTTACTAGATATAAGTTTAAAAGATGAAGTTACAAGATACTCCAATATACTTATATCTTTTCCAAATACTACTTGAACTACCACCGTTCAAGTTATAATTAGTTTCAAAAGTTCATCACGTAGATGAGACTACAAGACCAGATTTGAATAGATTAAATCTTTAAAATATCATCAAAATAAAATGAAGTTACGAGATACTTCATTTGATGTAAACATCATTTTAAAAACTTGACCCTGCCAACACTCAACAATCGCCCAACCGTAGCCTTTCTATCGAAGTGCTCTGGGTAGTGTTGCAGAAATATCCAATTGGATGATGAACTCATTACGGGAGTTTTCCGCGCCAGGAAGACCACTTACGATGATCAGTCGTAGTAGTGCAACCCCACCATTTTCTATATGTAGAGGAGAACCTGTCGGATTTACTTGTCAACCGAACACTGAACTCCTAAGGAATGGACCGCCTTAGCGGAACTTCCAGGCCATTTGGGCCAATATAATAAGGCTAGGCCGGCGCCACTCGACCACTTACGCCACTCCTAGTTCAGATGAAATCCATGACTCTGAAACGTAAAGCTCGTTCCCCCTTTCCCCAAGTAGAAACTTGTTGATACGGCTCCACCAAGAAGTCGTATCTAGTTGGAAAGGAGAACTCACCGATATTTCCCAGGCGATGCCTGTTAATGGATTAACTTGTTCCAAGAATTTTACTTCCCGAGTGTTGGGTAAGTAATCGATTCATTTAACAAAACAGCAACCTTGTTGCGAATATAAAACACACCACAGAGCCGGATCCCTCAGGTTTTGAGCGAGTATTTAAATACCCTTCGAAAGGAGGATCTTAAATATAAAAATGAGTTTTGGGATCCGCTCTAACTTTTAAAAATCATTTTGAAGACTCGCAAAACATTTTTAAGAATGTTTGGAGTGATGCTGATTTAACAAAATAAATCAGTCCCAATATATTAGAAAATATCTGAATATTATTATTTAAATAATATTTCCATAAAGAATAATCTTTATAAAAATAATTGAAGTAGAAGTTTTGAAACTTATACTTGAAATGAATATTAAATATCCAAAGATATACCTATACGAAAGTACTATCTTTATTTGAATAATCAAAAGTGAGTTTGATTATCGACACCTTATTCTTTAATAAAATAAAGAATATATCTCAACAAATAATCGGAGTCATAGATCCTCAAATAAATATTCAAATAATATTCAATAAATAAAATAAGCTGAGTCATATGCCCTCGAATGAATATTCGAAATAATATTCAATAAATAAATAAGCTGAGTCATAAGCCCTCGAATGAATATTCAAAATAATATTCATTAAATAATAAGCTGAGTCATAATACCTCGAATGAATATTATAAATAATATTCATTAAATAAAATAAAGGAGTCATACATCCTCAAATGAATATCCAAGTAATATTCAATAAATAATATAAAGGAGTCATAATTCCTCGAATGAATATTCAAGATAATATTCATTAATAAAATAAAGTTATCGAATAAACCTTATTCGATTAATAGTTTTGAAAACTATAACCATATATATATATATAAATATATATATAAAAAATCTACTCGGGATCCTCGACTCCCAGGTTTAGAAAATGTTTTCACCTTTGGGTCCCTATACTAAGGGTATATGCAAATTACCGTTATTCTCTAGCATAGATATTATCAACTGAACCAACAGATATATATGGCAAGAATACGAAACAGGCATGCATATATATACCATATCAGCATGCTTCAATATATCGCAAAATTTGCTAATTAACCAACATGCATCTATCACAAGATAATGCATATACATATATACATCACAACAACAGTATAACGGGTAGAAAACTTGCCTGAGCGACTGGGGGTGATAAAAGGCTCGGGACGAGTCTGGTAACCTATAAACAACAAGTAAGTTGGAATTAAACCAAAGTCACTTGTAAATCTATACTCTAACTACCTTAGACTCTAACGCTCGTTTTGCGCTTACTGATTCTCTTAAGTCACTCGAGTACCCTCGGCTCCACTATTTTTTATAATTTAACCATTACAAGTTTTAAGGCGATTCCTTCGCGAGTGTCTTACCAACTGCCTAACACTCTTACCATAATTGTTTCATACACTAATTAACCCTTTTTGGTCTTTAACCTATGTTTCAAAGTAAGGCGAGGGGAAAAGTTTCGTTCGCGAAACGCCGTTACTTAAAACGGTCGTTTCTCCTAAACCGTACATCAGAATCAAACGAACTATATATCAAAACGAAGCTCGTAACATGAATATCTAAACATGGCAATGGTAATAATCTAGAAGGGAGTTCTCGGGTCCAAATGTTATGAACAAAAGCAGTCTAAAGTAAATCGGACATTACGACGGCTATGTTTACGCGATTACCAATGTTTAAACTACTCCAATTAACCACCAACCAACTCATAACCATCAATACAACAAAACTTCACCTAAACCATACCACATCAGTCCATAATCTCCAAGGTTTTCAACTCAAACAACCACAATCAAGACCTATAAACTATAATCAAGCTTCAATTACCAAAACACTTCCAAATCAAACCAAACTACTAATAATCACAATCCATGCTTCTCATTTCACAAAACCAACCATTAAACTTACTAACAAATAAAGTAAAGGCTAGGGTTTGAAGTTTATACCTTCCTTGGGAGGTGTTAAGTTGCTAGGAAGCCTTAGGGAGCCTCCTACAAGCTTGATCTTTCCAAAGAAATCAAGAACACAAAGTTAGGCTTTGAAGTTTCTAAAAGTCCGATTTAAAGAACTGTAAAAATGAGGGTCTTATCATGATTATTTGGACAAGACTTGTGAACAAGAGTTGTAGGCCATCTCAATACCTTTCCAATGAGCTATAGAACACAATATTTGAGTGAGAAATGAAGGAGATACAGCAGTTTTAGTGTGATGGTTCTGTTTTGGCCGAGAGCAATGGAAATGGGGGAGGAAATGCTTTTGCTTTCTTGTGTTGGTGGAATAATGTGGTGGATAATGATGGGTTGTCTTGATATTTTGCTAGGTTAATAATAAACAAAGGAATTATTGGAAGATGATCTCACCATTTGCCATGTGTTGGTGATTTGTGGTGAGATGAGATCATCCCTAGTTAACTATATAATTAACTAGCCATTCCTTCCTAACTATCACTTGGTTTCTTGTTTGATCAACCATCCACTTGCCTTGCCACTTGCAAAGGTATTTACAAGAGTCGTTATTCATTTCTTTGTCCGGTTATCACTCAATCTCGTTGATCGTTTGGTTAAATACCTTAATGGTTTTATTGATAAAATCTTCTTGGTATTTTTAATACCTAAATTAATTCTCCTTTATAATCCTTGAATTTAAAATCCTTCATCTTAATATTAATTCCTTAAATCCCTTAATGTCTGGTGGAAATCTCGGGGAAAAATAAAAGTGCTCATTTTCAAAATCCGACAGCTTTTACATACACTTATTTTCTTTATGGAATACTAATACGATCTTAGAATTTCCATAACAGTACTCCTATATATCGTGGTCTGATAATTTTTCTTAATCAGCATTGTCAGCAAAAGTTACTATTCATCCGGGTTTCAAAAATCTCCAAAAATTGGGGTTATTACAGTCTCCCCTCCTTAAAAGGATTCCGTCCCGGAATCAGATAGAAAACAGTTGGGGATGATTTTCTAGCATTATGCCTTCTAACTCTCTAGTCAATTTTCCACATTATGGTTCTACCACCAAACTCTGACTAGTTTGATAACCCTTCTCCTAAGCACTTGTCCCTTT